>NC_091215.1:6298441-6460941 GCF_040958095.1 Procambarus clarkii | reverse complement strand
CAGCAAATACAGGATGCGGTAGAGAGGCAGAAACAAGAACTTATGCTCTATGTTCAGGAAGAGATTAGGAAGGGAAGAGAGGACTGGGAGAGGGAATGTGCTCGTATCACAAACGAATTAGGAAGGATTAGCAGCATGGCTAAGGACAGAGGATTAGTGGGGGATGGGTTAGTGACTGCGGTTGGGATGGAGAATCCCCAGGGGACAGGCTACCAGCATGACAATGAATTACTGAGGAGACGGTCTATTATAATACATGGATTATTCGAATCTGGGGCACCAACAAGACAGAAGAGAATAGAAACAGAAAAATACGAATTGCACGAGATATTGAGGTGTATTGGAGCAGGAATGGCAGAACACGAGGTGGATATCAGTCGCCGGGTTGGACCTTACAATTGTACCAAGAATAGACCTGTTCTGGTGCAATTCTCCAATGAGGAGGCTGTGGAGTACATAATGAGGACCAAGGATTTACTCAGAGGAAGTGAAACCCATTACAATGTGTTTATAGAGAGGTTTATGACGAAAGATGAGCAAATAGCCCACAAGAATAGATGGCAACAACGACACCGAACTAGCCTCTCAGGTAGTCTCACCTCCCAGGTCACATCCCAGGTCACCTCCCAGGCCACCTCCCAGGTCACCTCCCAGGTCGCATCCTCCCCAACTCAGCCCTCCTATACATCCCCCCTGCCTCAGCCTCCCAAAACCCCCCTGTCCCTTCCACATTTGCACCTCCCCAACGATTCCCCTGCCCCTGCTACATCACACTTGTCAGCGACCCCAGTGGGTCAAGCCATGCCCTCCCCAAACCCACCTTCCCATCCCCCCTCCCCAAATACCCCTTCCTACTCCTCTGCCCCTTCAACCCCATTGACTTCAATTCCATCTACTCCATCCCAGCTTCCACTGCACCCCTCTTCCACTCACCCCCAAACCCCACCCAACCCTCACCCCTCCTATGCACCTCCAGCCCACATTTAACCCCCTCACCTTGTGACCCCCTAACACCTTCCCCCATCTCCCTCTTCCCCTCTTCTACCCCAAAACCCCCACCTACCCCCGATTCCACCCTAACTAATATACCCTCTCTTCCACTCCCAGCACCCATGCTCCATTCTCATCTCAGCTCTCCGCCCTCAGTATCCCTCTCCCCCCCAACCTCTCAACCTCTATCTGACTCTCAGTCTCACTCTATTTCTCAACCCCCCTATGCTATTCAGACCCCTAACTTTGAGACCCATTATGCCCTTCCTACCCCCCTAGATGCCCAGACCTCATTCGCCTACCAGGCACTCCCAGGCACCCCCCTAGCACCCCCCCACTCACCCCCACAGCCCCCACTTGCCCCCCAGACACCCCCCAGTTCCCCCCAGACCCCTGGTGAAAGGGGGAACTCTGACACCCGAGTTTCCAAGAAGAGTCTCAAAGTTTGGTACACCAATGCTGATGGGGTAGCCAATAAAGCAGAAGAGATAAAAGAAAGAGTTAGTGAGGCAGACCCAGACATAGTGGCAATAGTGGAAACTAAAATAAATGGCATGATCTCGGATGCAATCTTTCCAGAGGGGTACCAGGTGATAAGAAAAGAAAGGACACAGAGACAGGGAGGAGGAGTGGCACTACTAATAAAGCGGAAATGGAAGTTTGATGAGCTGGAAAATCCGGGTACCAATGAAAGCACAAGCTTCATACATGGAACTCTGACAGTGGATGGGAAGAAGATTGTAATCTTGATACTCTACAATCCCCCACCAAACAGTAGAAGGCCCAGGCAGGAGTACGAGGACAGCAACAAGACATGTATGGATGAACTGCAGACGGCAGCAACTTTAGCGCATAGAATGAGAGCGAAGCTGCTGGTCATGGGGGACCTAAATCACGGAGAGATAGATTGGGAAACGAGGAATGCCCATGGCGGAGAGGAGACCTGGGGAGCGAAGCTGGTAGACGTTATTGACAGGAATTTCCTAACACAGCATGTGAAAGAAGATACTAGGGAAAGAGGAGGGGATACGCCCAGCCTATTAGATCTCATTATCACTCAGAATGTAGAAGACATCGAGCAGTTGGAACATGAAATACCACTAGGAGCTAGTGACCATTGTGTCCTAGTCTTTGACTACATGATGGAGCGTAAAATTGTGACCAAAGGACAAGAGGTCCGGGAAAGGAGACTTGATTACAGAAAAGGGGACTACAGAAGGATAAGGGACTACCTGGGAGAAGTGCAGTGGGAGGAAGAACTTAGAGGAAAAACAGTGCAAGGTATGATGAACCAAGTCATATTGAAATGCAAGGAGGCTGAAGATAGATTTATTCCAACAATAAAGGAAAAAGCAGGAGGGAATATAATAACCCATGGTTTAATAGACAGTGTCAGGAAGCAAAGGTGAGAAGCAGGAGGGAGTGGAGGAAGTACAGAAGACAAAGGACAGAGGACAACAGGATTAGATGTAACAGAGCTAGGAATGATTACATTAACATAAGACGAGTGTCGGAAAGAAATTATGAGAATGACATTGCAGTCAAAGCGAAAAAGCAACCAAAATTACTACATAGCCATATAAGAAGGAAGATGTCGGTAAATGACCAAGTGACAAGACTGAGGAAAACAGAAGGGGCATATACAGAAAGCGACAAGGAAATCTGCGAGGAACTGAATGCAAAATTCCATGGAGTGTTCACAACCGAGCCTGAGCAGCTCCCATTGTTAGAAGAGATTACCCAAGATGAAAGACTATCAGATATAGAGGTGACAGCAGAGGATGTAATGAAACAGTTGACAACACTGTATGCAAATAAAGCTGTTGGACCAGACAAAGTATCACCGTGGATACTTAAAGATGCAGCGCAGGCTCTCAGCGTGCCTCTGGCAATGATCTTTAATGAGTCACTTATGTCGGGAGAATTGCCCAGTTGCTGGAAGGAGGCAAATGTCGTATCGATTTTAAAAAAAGGTGATAGGGAGGAGGCACTTAACTACAGACCCGTATCACTGACAAGCATCCCCTGCAAAATACTTGAAAGAATAATTAGGCTAAGACTTGTTGAGCACCTGGAGAGCATTGGATTTGTAAACAAGCACCAACATGGGTTCTGGACAGGGAAATCATGCCTAACAAACCTTTTAGAATTCTATGATAAAGTAACAAGGATAAGGCAGGACAGAGAAGGCTGGGCAGACTGCATATTTCTTGACTGCCAAAAGGCCTTTCATACGGTACCGCACATGAGACTGCTATACAAACTTGAGAGGCAGGCAGGAGTAAGCGGAAAGGCCCTAGTATGGGTGAAGAACTACCTAACAGGAAGGAGCCAGAGGGTAATGGTAAGGGGCGAAAAGTCGGACTGGCGAACAGTAACAAGTGGAGTACCTCAAGGATCGGTGCTGGGACCAATAATCTTTCTAATTTACGTAAATGATATGTTTACAGGAGTGGAATCATACATGTCAATGTTTGCAGATGACGCAAAATTAATGAGAAGAGTTGTGACAGACGAGGATTGTAGGATCCTCCAAGAGGACTTAAACAGGCTGCAGAGATGGTCAGGGAAATGGCTACTGGAGTTTAACACCAGTAAATGTAAAGTTATGGAAATGGGATCAGGTGACAGGAGACCAAAGGGACAGTACACAATGAAGGGGAACAGCCTACCTGTAACGATTCGAGAAAGAGACCTGGGAGTGGATGTGACACCTAATCTAACTCCTGAGGCACATATAAATAGGATAACGACAGCAGCGTACTCTACACTGGCGAAAATTAGAACTTCATTCAGAAACCTAAATGAGGAAGCTTTTAGGGCGCTTTACACTGCCTACGTGAGACCCGTCTTAGAGTATGCCGCGCCATCATGGAGCCCCTACCTGAAGAAACACATAAAGAAACTGGAGAAGGTTCAGAGGTTTGCGACGAGGCTTGTCCCAGAGTTACGAGGGATGGGATATGAAGAGCGGCTGAAGGAACTGAACCTTACGACACTAGAGAAAAGAAGGGAGAGAGGAGATATGATAGGGACATATAAAATACTCAGGGGAATTGACAAAGTGGAAATAGATGAAATGTTCACACGTAATAATAACAGAACGAGGGGACATGGGTGGAAACTGGAAACTCAGATGAGTCACAGAGATGTTAGGAAGTTTTCTTTTAGCGTGAGAGTAGTAGAAAAATGGAATGCACTTGGGGAACAGGTTGTGGAAGCAAATACTATTCATACTTTTAAAACTAGGTATGATAGGGAAATGGGACAGGAGTCATTGCTGTAAACAACCGATAGCTGGAAAGGCGGGATCCAAGAGTCAATGCTCGATCCTGCAAGCACATATAGGTGAGTACATATAGGTGAGTACACACACCAGGAAGACATTTACAGAGAGTAGGGAATTAATTAGGTATCTGGGAGCTAGTTAAGTGGTGTGGGATTTATATCTTGAGGTACTGTATACAATGTTCACAACAGAGCAAAGTATAATCATTTCATTGTATACAACACATTTTGGTGAAATCCCGCGGTATTCCTAGACCAGAATCATAAACATCTCTGACTTCCCACAGCAAGGCGCCGGGCACCGCGGGCTCCAGACATGAGGATTTATGTTTATTTCTCAGAGCAGTAAACAGCCTGCGGCAAAGCTACCCATACGTGTAGAGCTCAGTACTACAGATGAAGAACAACAACGTAAACATTTTTGACGTTGATTAGCTTGCTCAAACACCACTAATTTCCATAAAATAAATATAGACAAAACATTTCTGCTACAAAAATAAATGAGAGTAAGAATGCTTGTGGTCTCTTGAAGTGCAGGATAATTAAAATAAGTTTTATATTTTATAGATATAGTACTTGTTTACAGACTATATAAATCACCACATTAATTTCAGTACAACCTAATTGTTCTTTCGGTTATTGAGATTCTGCATTTCTTGGTCCCGCTTCTCAACTCTCCAATAACTGGTATATTACAGTACTGAAATCAATGTATGTATTTTCATTTATATTTTCGGTTTACATTACGACCGTTAATTTATAACCTTGGCGGAAACTGGGTCAAAGGCTCTTGTTGTTCATGGCTCGTCGCTGAGTCGGAACTTAAGATAAATTGGAGGGCCACTCTATTCTTAGTCAATACTGTCAGAGTTCTATTTTACAGTAATAATTGCGTTATTTTATCTAGTATGCAAACAAGACAAAAATATAGTATATGTATTTGGGTGCTTTGAAGCTCCTGTTAACTGCTGTGTAACAAGATTTTGTTGGTACATTTTCATGTAAATTCACTATTCGCGCCGGAAACAATTCACGAGAGAGCCACACAATAACATCTTGAGTACATAGTCGGTGGGCGTGGCTAGCACAGAATGTAGCCAATCGCAGTGACGGATATGCTCCTTAACTGTCAGTATTGGCTACACACTGTTTATACAAGGTTTTGGGGAAATATAGCTACGCCTATTCTAGTCTTGACAAGTGCCTGTGCCAAAATATTTTAGTCTCTTAACAGTTCACCTACGAAGCTTGACGAGCACAATGGACTCCAAGGTAAGTTAAACACATTCTGTTATACACCAGAAGTTTAGGAAAACAGCATTAATTTCGTTTTTCTTGGTTTATCATTATGTGTTGTTATGTGTTATGTGTTAGCAAAGCTTTTGATACAGTGCCACATGAAAGACTGATTAAAAAGATAGAGGCTCATGGTATTGGAGGTACTATATTAAGTTGGATTAGGGCATGGCTATGTTATGATTATGCAGTTCAGTTTTGGTCGCCGTACTATAGAATGGATATAAATTCACTTGAACGTGTCCAGCATAGGATGACTAAGTTAAATCCCCAAATTAGAAATCTTTCATATGAAGTAAGATCTATATCCACTCAATCCTATTTATCTCATTCATATATATTTTTAACCTACGCTGGTAACAATCAAGGTATTCTACTTCTATTATGCTACGCGTAATTGGTTCAACAAATCCAATTAATCAACAACCCTGTTACAGAACCACTATTTCCCCAAGTCTTTCCCGAAGATAAGTCTAAACTTATCCAATTTATACACATTGTTTAGCGTTCTATTTTTGATTAATACTTTTATTATCCTATTAATTTCCTCTTTGTTATGTCCATTCATCCACTTATACACCTCTATCAAGTCACTTTTAATTCTTCCCCTTTCTACATAATGTAAATTAAGTCTTGTCAATCTTTCTTCATATGACAGGTTTCTATTTTGTTTTCTATTCTATTTCTATTTTGTTTTCTATTCTATTTCTATATTTGTATTCTATTCTATTCTTACTAATCATAACTCCCAGATCCCTTTCGCAATCCGACTTCGCAAGCTCAACACCATCTAGCTCGTATCTTGTAACTCTATCATCATTACCTAGCCTCAGAACTTTACATTTATCAGCATTAAACTGCATTTGCCAATCCTTTGACCATTTCAAAACCCTATCTAGATCAACTTGAAGTGATAGTGAGTCCTCCTCCGAATTAATTTCCCTACCGATTTTCGTATCATCGGCAAATTTGCAAATGTTGCTACTCAAACCTGAATCTAAATCATTTATATATATTATAAACAACAGAGGTCCCAGGACAGAGCCCTGAGGTACTCCACTAACAACATTATCCCACTCTGACTTAACCCCATTTATACTAACTCTCTTTTTCCTTTGGAATAGCCATGCCCTAATCCAACTTAATATAGCACTCCCAATACATAAGAACATAAGAACAAAAGAACAAAGGCAACTGCAGAAGGCTCTAATACATAATGTTCTAAGGTGTGGGCGTGCGGCATACTACATAATTTACACTACTTATCTTTTTCACTGACATCAACACCGTATTGCCAGATATATTTGTATCCTAATATTAATATCATGTAAATTGAGTCCTTCCACAATAATGCTGGAAGTAATGTCTTGGCATGCTTCAGCGGGTGGGTGGGTCCATGAGTTTATTACACTGTGAGTGAAAAACAGTCACCTATTCTCTATTTTATATTATTGCTTGTTGAACAAAGGAAAAATTAAACAGGAAATTACTTAAGCACTTTCGTGATAATCAACGCGTCATAATATACTTTGGTTGATGTGTTGATTAACAAGGAAGTGCTTAAGTAATTTCCTGTTTTAATTTTCCTTCGTGGTTATACACTGCCTACAACTCTACATTGTCATACTATTCACTACGTGTTAATTTTTTCGTGAAGCCTGTGAGGTGCGGGTATTCAATTCAATTTCTTTCTTTATTATGCACCCCATACCCATCCCGTAGGCGGTGATGTAAAGGATTACAGAGGCACATAATCGATTCAGGAACTGAACCCTCTAGTTTTTTTAGCTAAGCAAATAAATAATTTTGACGCTAGTTACAAAATTATTAATGTTATATATATACATGTACACATCCTCATACATACATTTATATATATATTATATATATATATTTATATATATATATATATATATATATATATATATATATATATATATATATATATATATATATATATATATATATATATATATATATATATATATATATATATATATATCAGTATATTTTGGTAGCAGTCTTTCCTGTAGACATATATTATTAAATATGACCGAAAAAGTAAGATTAATAATTCTAACACGAATTTTCTCAATCTTTCGTACATTACGCTTCACTGTTGGAGGTAAATCAAAAATCACTTCTCCAAAATTCATTTTTATTTCTAGTCTGACGCGACACGGGCGCGTTTCGTAAAACTTATTACATTTTCAAAGACTTCACAAATACACAACTGATTAGAACTTACGTCTCTCTGATATTATATCTACATTTGAGTGAGGTGGGAAGGGTGATGTGGCATTAACACAAGACAGAACAGGAGGGGATATTAATAGGGTATTAAAAGTATCAACACAAGACAGAACAGAAACAATGGGTATTGAATAGAAGTGTTTGTAGAAAGCCTATTGGTCCATATTTCTTGATGCTTCTATATTGGAGCGGAGTCTTGAGGTGGGTAGAATATAGTTGTGCAATAATTGGCTGTTGATTGCTGGTGTTGACTTCTTGATGTGTAGTGCCTCGCAAACGTCAAGCCGCCTGCTATCGCTGTATCTATCGATGATTTCTGTGTTGTTTACGAGGATTTCTCTGGCGATGGTTTGGTTATGGGAAGAGATTATATGTTCCTTAATGGAGCCCTGTTGCTTATGCATCGTTAAACGCCTAGAAAGAGATGTTGTTGTCTTGCCTATATACTGGGTTTTTTGGAGCTTACAGTCCCCAAGTGGGCATTTGAAGGCATAGACGACGTTAGTCTCTTTTAAAGCGTTCTGTTTTGTGTCTGGAGAGTTTCTCATGAGTAGGCTAGCCGTTTTTCTGGTTTTATAGTAAATCGTCAGTTGTATCCTCTGATTTTTGTCTGTAGGGATAACGTTTCTATTAACAATATCTTTCAGGACCCTTTCCTCCGTTTTATGAGCTGTGGAAAAGAAGTTCCTGTAAAATAGTCTAATAGGGGGTATAGGTGTTGTGTTAGTTGTCTCTTCAGAGGTTGCATGGCTTTTCACTTTCCTTCTTATGATGTCTTCGATGAAACCATTGGAGAAGCCGTTATTGACTAGGACCTGCCTTACCCTACAGAGTTCTTCGTCGACTTGCTTCCATTCTGAGCTGTGGCTGAGAGCACGGTCGACGTATGCGTTAACAACACTCCTCTTGTACCTGTCGGGGCAGTCGCTGTTGGCATTTAGGCACATTCATATGAACCTTGCAGGAATTAACCTCACTGAGGACCAAGTCACTCTCCTAAATCTGGGCATAAACTGTCATGTTATGTCCAGACCGAGTGAAATGGCCCGGAAAGTAGAGTTGGAAATTCTGTTGGACGACATATTCGACCTCGAGACACAAAAGAAGGTCACTACCAAAGATACCTTACAAGCAGAACTTATTGCAGAAGGAGGAAAGAATCGAGGCAACTACAGAAGCACCATACTGTCCCCCGAGCTTAAAGCGGCAGCTAAAAGCCTTCGTGAGAACAAGGAGATAGTTGTCAGGAGAGGTGACAAGTCGCCAATATATGTCATTCTTAAAAAAGACGAATATCTGGCGAAAATGAACATCATACTCTCTGACCAAACTAAGTTCCAAAGGGTAACGAAGGACACTACAGCCGAATTAAAAGCAAAGGTCAACAAACTGATCGAAACTGTGAACGCCAAGAAATCCGGACTCCACCTGCCAAAGATCATTGGGGAATATAAACCTGGATATGCGTATGGAAATGTCAAGACGCACAAGCCTGGAAACCCACTTCGGCCAAACATTAGCCAGATACCCACACCCACGTACAGACTGGCGAAGCGACTCAACGGCCTGCTGACTCCTTATGTTCCTTGCGTCTTCAGCCTGAAGTCTCCAAAGGAATTTGTGGACTTACTGCGGGGCACACGGGCCACAGGGATAAGAGCCTCGTTGGACGTAGAATCGCTGTTTACCAACGTACCTGTGGACGAGACAATCGGAATGATAGCCGACAGAGTGTATCGTGATCCAGCCTGTACTCCTCTTGACATGCCAGAAAGTATTCTGAGGAAACTACTCCAAGCTTGTACTAAAGAGGCACCCTTCTTGAGCCCGGATGGGCACATGTATAAGCAAGTAGATGGGGTCGCCATGGGTTCTCCCCTAGGTGTCCTGTTTGCAAACTTCTACATGGGTACCATCGAGCAAAAAGTCTTAGTCGACATGAACTTGAAACCGGCCATATACTGCAGGTATGTTGACGACATTTTTACACAGGTACCTGATGTCAGACATCTGCAGGAGCTGAAGGAGGCATTTGAGCAGAGTTCCGTGCTGCGTTTCACTTACGAGACGGAAAAGGATGGGAAGCTGCCTTTTCTAGATGTAACAGTCATGGAAAAGGGCAGAGGTTTCCACACTGCAGTCTACACTAAGGAAACAAACATAGGAATGTGCCTAAATCCCAACAGCGACTGCCCCGACAGGTACAAGAGGAGTGTTGTTAACGCATACGTCGACCGTGCTCTCAGCCACAGCTCAGAATGGAAGCAAGTCGACGAAGAACTCTGTAGGGTAAGGCAGGTCCTAGTCAATAACGGCTTCTCCAATGGTTTCATCGAAGACATCATAAGAAGGAAAGTGAAAAGCCATGCAACCTCTGAAGAGACAACTAACACAACACCTATACCCCTTATTAGACTATTTTACAGGAACTTCTTTTCCACAGCTCATAAAACGGAGGAAAGGGTCCTGAAAGATATTGTTAATAGAAACGTTATCCCTACAGACAAAAATCAGAGGATACAACTGACGATTTACTATAAAACCAGAAAAACGGCTAGCCTACTCATGAGAAACTCTCCAGACACAAAACAGAACGCTTTAAAAGAGACTAACGTCGTCTATGCCTTCAAATGCCCACTTGGGGACTGTAAGCTCCAAAAAACCCAGTATATAGGCAAGACAACAACATCTCTTTCTAGGCGTTTAACGATGCATAAGCAACAGGGCTCCATTAAGGAACATATAATCTCTTCCCATAACCAAACCATCGCCAGAGAAATCCTCGTAAACAACACAGAAATCATCGATAGATACAGCGATAGCAGGCGGCTTGACGTTTGCGAGGCACTACACATCAAGAAGTCAACACCAGCAATCAACAGCCAATTATTGCACAACTATATTCTACCCACCTCAAGACTCCGCTCCAATATAGAAGCATCAAGAAATATGGACCAATAGGCTTTCTACAAACACTTCTATTCAATACCCATTGTTTCTGTTCTGTCTTGTGTTGATACTTTTAATACCCTATTAATATCCCCTCCTGTTCTGTCTTGTGTTAATGCCACATCACCCTTCCCACCTCACTCAAATGTAGATATAATATCAGAGAGACGTAAGTTCTAATCAGTTGTGTATTTGTGAAGTCTTTGAAAATGTAATAAGTTTTACGAAACGCGCCCGTGTCGCGTCAGACTAGAAATAAAAATGAATTTTGGAGAAGTGATTTTTGATTTACCTCCAACAGTGAAGCGTAATGTACGAAAGATTGAGAAAATTCGTGTTAGAATTATTAATCTTACTTTTTCGGTCATATTTAATAATATATATATATATATATATATATATATATATATATATATATATATATATATATATATATATATATATATATATCTACATTTGAGTGAGGTGGATAAGGTGAGGTGGTATTAATAGGGTTATCTGGAGGTTATCTGGAGATGATTTCGGGGCTTTAGTGTCCCCGCGGCGCGGTCCTCGACCAGGCCTCCACCCCCAGGAAGCAGCCCCTGACAGCTGACTAACTCTCAGGTACCTATTTACTGCTAGGTAACAGGGGCATTCAGGGTGAAAGAAACTTTGCCCATTTATTTCTGCCTCGTGCGGGAATCGAACCCGCGCCACAGAATTACGAGTCCTGCGCGCTATCCACCAGGCTACGAGGCCCGAGGGTATTAATTTCATCAACACAAGACAGAACACGAAACAATGGGTATTGAATGGAAGTGATTGTAGAAAGCCTATTGGTCCATATTTCTTGATGTTTCTATATTGGAGTGGAGTCTTGAGGTGGGTAGAATATAGTTGTGCATTAATTGGCTGTTGATTGTTGGTGTTGACTTTTTAATGTGTAGTGCCTCGCAAACGTCAAGCCGCCTGCTATCGCTGTATCTATCGATGATTTCTGTGTTGTTTACTAGGATTTCTCTGGCGATGGTTTGGTTGTGGGAAGAGATTATATGTTTCTTAATGGAGCCCTGTTGCTTATGCATCGTTAAACGCCTAGAAAGAGATGTTGTTGTCTTGCCTATATACTGGGTTTTTTGGAGCTTATAGTCCCAACTGTAAGTTCCGAACGAACGAACTTTCAACAATGGCTATTCAATGGGTATTAAATTCAAACACAAGACAGAACACGAAACAATGGGTATTGAATGGGTATTAAATTCAAACACAAGACAGAACACGAAACAATAGGTATTGAATGGAAGTAATTGTAGAAAGCTTATTGGTCCATATTTCTTAATGCTTCTATATTGGAGCGGAGTCTTGAAGTGGGTAGAATAAGAACATAAGAACAAAGGCAACTGCAGAAGGCCTGTTGGCCCATACGAGGCAGCTCCTATTTATAACCACCCAATCCCACTCATATACATGTCCAACCCAACCCAACAATCGAGGGACCCCACCTCCACAATGTTACGCGGCAATTGGTTCCACAAATCAACAACCCTGTTACTGAACCAGTATTTACCCAAGTCTTTCCTAAATCTAAACTTATCCAATTTATACCCATTGTTTCGTGTTCTGTCTTGTGTTGATACTTTTAATACCCTATTAATATCCCCTTTGCTCCTAACTAATTCAATGGCTGTCCTGAATCTCTGTATTAGTTCCTCACTCCTAACTCGTCCAACATCATTACCCCCTGCACTAATACAAATAATGGGTTTGTTCCCATTTCCTGTCATAATATCATTCATGTTTCCAACAATATCACCAATTCCAGCTCCCGGGTAGCAAACCCTTAATCTGTTCCCCCTATCTCTGGCACAAAACGTTCTGTCTAAATACCTCACCTGGGAATCTCCCACAACCAAAATTCGCTTCGATTCTCCCTTTTCCTTTCGAGCAAACTTTGAATATAGTTGTGCATTAATTGGCTGTTGATTGCTGGTGTTGACTTCGTGTTATTCGTGTTAGAATTATTAATCTTACTTTTTCGGTCATATTTAATAATTTATTAATAGTTTATTAATCATATTTAATAGTTTACATTTAGTCAAATGTTCATCAGTAGATGTTACAAATTCCTTGAGGTACTTGTAGCCGAGCCTAAGCCTAGCAGTGGTAACATCTAGAAGTCTGCTAACATTATTGGATGATCCATAGACGTGCAGTTCTTCCTGCATAATTATTATGTATCTGCAAAATGGACTTGACTCCATTTATACTAACTGTCTGTTTACTTTGGTATAGCCATGCCCTAATCCAGCTTAATATAGAACCCCCAATACCATGAGCCTCTATCTTTTTAATCAATCTTTCATGTGGCACTGTATCAAAAGATTTGCTAAAGTCAAGGTACACAACACCACAATCCTTACCACTATCAACTGCCTCAACTATGCTAGAATAAAAAGATAGCAAATTTCTTAAACATGAACGGCCATTTGTAAAACCATGTTGCGACTCATTTATTAATTTACATTTTTCAAGATGAAGACGAATTTTATTTGCAATTATTGATTCGAGTAACTTTCCCACAATAGACGTTAGGCTAATTGGCCCATATTTTGACGCAAGTGATCTATCTCCTTTCTTAAAAATTGTTATTTTTACGTGGGAGGAAATGATGTTGGTCGAGTTAGGAGTGAGGAACTGATTCGGAGGTATAAAACAGCCATAGAATTAGTTAGGAGCAAGGGAGGAATCCCGATCATATGTGGCATTCTTCCAAGAAAAGGAGTGGGAAATGAATTGATATCGAAGGCCCTTGGTGTCAATTGCCGGCTGGAAAGATATTGCAAATCAAATGCAATATATTTCATAGACAACTGGGAACACTTCTATGGAGGATATGAAATGTATGGTCGTGATGGGGTGCATCTATCGAGAGCTGGGGTTGTTGCTGTTGCGAACTCGTTGGAAGAAGTGGTTAGAGGTGTTTGTTTGGGTTTAAACTGTTAGTAGATAGAGGTATTGGAATTGATTTGGAGGAAGGAGGTAATAAAAGTATGTGTTTGTGGGAGAAAGGAATTGGCAAAATGATCAGGGAAAGAGAAGGGCCTCAAAATAACAATTCACTTAGGGTATATTACACTAACAGTAGAAGTCTAAGAAATAAAATTAACGAATTAAATGCTCATGTCTGCACAGAAAAAATAGATATTATTGCACTTACCGAAACGTGGATGAATGTAGAAAATAGAGAACTATTAGCTGAATATCAAATAAATGGATTTAAACTATTTCACACAGATAGATATATTAGACAAGGAGGTGGAGTAGCCATATATGATAGGGACAATTTGAAATGTAGTCTCAAAGAGGGAATCAAAACTGAGCCACACACAGAAACTATTTGGATAGAATTAAACGAAAAAGCTAATAATATTATAATAGGAGTTATATATAGGCCACCAAATTTAGACAGAATGGAAGCAAAGCACCTATGGGATGAAATATCTAGAGCATCTAGATCTAACAGTATTTATGTCATGGGTGACTTTAATTTTAGCGAAATAAACTGGTTGAACAAAACAGGGAATAGTGAAGCAGAAGATTTTCTAGAATTAATTGACGATTGCTTTCTTACGCAACACATTAAAGAACCCACACGGGAAAATAATATTTTAGATTTAGTGTTAACTAACAGGGAAACACTAATTAATGACATCGAAATAGGGAGTGAGCTATTTGGGTAAATATTGGTTCAGTAACAGGGTTGTTGATTTGTGGAACAAATTACCGCGTAACGTGGTGGAGGTGGGGTCCCTCGATTGTTTCAAGCGCGGGTTGTACAAGTATATGAGTGGGATTGGGTGGTTATAAATAGGAGCTCCCTCGTATGGGCCAATAGGCCTTCTGCAGTTGCCTTTGTTCTTATGTTCTTATGTTATCACATTACCAACTATCTCTCAGGTGTCCATATTCACGTAGTTAGTGGTCAAGGCAGTGTCCGTCACTCTCATCACAGATTCTGCAACTCCACTGCTCAACTATTGTTTCCGTTCCGCACCTAGTTCTCAGTTTCCACTTGTGTCGCCTTGTTCGAGTACCCCCCGTGTTAAACAATTTATCTTTGTAATATTATTGTTTATTATTATTTTATTTTTTTATTTATTTATATACAAGAAGGTACATTGGGTTTGTGAGGATACATAGCATAGTTTACAATCTTGTAAAGCCACTAGTACGCGCAGCGTACTTGAATTTAAGAACAGGATTTTGTAAATGTAGTGGACACAAGAGAATTTGTGGTGATTATGTTTAGCATGTTTAGGGAGTTAAACAAGGGGGCTCAGTGCTGAGTCTGCTGATTTTATTGGATGATCCATAGATGTGTGGCTCTGATACATTCTGAGTTCAGCTCCTTTTGTTTTGATTATTTTTTGCTTCAGTGCACTAAATATTTGTTTTGCTTCAGTGCACTAAATATTTATTTTTGCTTCAGTGCACTTAATATTGTTTTGATTATTTTTTGTTTCAGGGTACTTCATGTGGTGTTTGCCAAGAAGTTTGTGGTACACGGAGTGTCCAGTGCGGCACTTGTCACCTTCGGTACCACGTAGAATGCCAAAAGTTATCTACTGAACATTGGACGGATCTTGCCAGCATAAAAATTCATTACATATGCATAAGGTGCTGCCAGTCACATGGTAAATTTAGTTTTGAGTTAGCTCAAATGCGTCTGGCGAAATCGGCTTTACGCGGAATTGAGGAACTTAGAGTAGCAGTCCGTCGTGAGAAAATACTTATGAGGACTGCGGGTTCTTTTGAGTGTATAAAGGTTCCTGCAAATGTTGAATTTTCTGAGGACAAGACGGCTGCAGAAATCCTTAAAAGTTGTGGACGACAAACGATAAACAGCCGTATGCCAGATCGTGTTAAAGGGGATGGGAATTGTTTATTCAATGCCATCTCACTTGCTGTGTGTGGGGACGAGACAAGATCAGGAGAAATTAGAGCAAGAACTACTATTGAAATAATAGACCAATGCGACTGGTATATGTCACAGCATGATAATACGGATTTAAACCTGGTGTCTCCTGAATTCAATGAAGTTTGTCTCTATTCTGCCATCCCTGGAAAAGATTCATCAGTTATGACAATGTATGCAGCAAGTTCTGTTGTAAACAGAGAAATAATATCTGTATATCCGTCTGTCAACGGCATGCTTGACAAATGTATAGGTATTCTCAATACCAAAATTATCCCTCAGTGTGAGGGATACAGGCAGGATCCCATTTATATTATGTGGAGCGGCAATCTCAAGGAAGGGGATAAATCATGGACACCTAACCATTTTGTTCCATTAATGTCCTTGCCTCCACTGGGTCACATATCCATAAACAGTACCCAGTTACTAAGCACTATTACATCCACACCTCTAAGTTTGTGTCAATCACCATTATTTGTACCCCCTATGTATACATCAACTCCAGTCGGAAAGGATTTTACTACTTTTGTGTCCAAAATACAGTATGACTTTAAGGAGACACACACTTTGTTAAAAAAACCTCAATTGTCAACTGATAACGATAGCGAAAGCTCTGGCAAGCTTCGCAATGGAAAATTTTTAGCTGTAGAAGGTCTATTGGCATTTGCGAGAGAACAGCAAGGTGTTTAAAAGTGTCCCAGATGGGCCTGAAGAAGATACATTTTATGTGGTTGACAATTCACATAATCTTACTAAGGGTACCAAAACACGGTCGACCTTTTCAGACGACTGTGCAGTGTGGAACAGTGCCGGAGGTACTACCTTGAACTCCTTATTCATATGGGATAATAATAATCATTTGAGGTTAATATATTTGAGAAATGAGATATTTTGTAAAAGAGTATTATCAAAAGGGAAAACGCAGTTGGTTCCCTTAGAACCTCAGCCCTCCCTAGATACTCTCATCACAATGCACCGTTATTACACAGTCCTCAAAGGGCAGGAAAGCTTTAAGAAAAGAGTAACTGTTATTAAAGAGCTGGAGTCTGTAGGTATTGTAGAATACTGTGGCAAGCAAACAGGAGAGACGATGCATGGTAATTCACAAAAAAACATTCCATATGTTCGGACCAGGCCTGAAGTTTTAGAAAATATAGGCAAGATGGTTAAGATCCAACCTCCACTAGAGGTTTATCAAAATATGCTTATGGAAGAATCATGTTTAGCCCCAAGAGACTTCCAACAGGTAAGGAGTAAAAAATATCATGACAAGATAAAGGAACGCAAACCTATTCATAGGCACAATCTTGCTGATGACGTTTTAAATGTAATTAGCATGATTAATACCCATGATTATGTAAAGAAGATAATTATTAAGCCGAACAAAGTCCCCTGTGTGGTATTGTATTCCAAGGAACAACTTGAAGATCTCAAGCAACATTTGTGTGCTGCAGGAATGGAAAACCCTAACGTTATCGGTGTTGACAGGACTTTCAATCCTGGCCCTTGTTATTTAACAACACTTGTGTACAAGAACACTACTGTAGTAACAAAAGAAAAATCAAGCAACCCTATATTCCTTGGGCCCATGTATTTACACTGGGATGGTGAATACGAGACTTACTTATCATTTTTCTCCCATCTAAGAGGCAAACTCGATAACTGTATTAACAACTCGAATGTAATGATTGGTAGTGATAAGGAAATCGCGTTAAGAAAGGCACTTATGTGTTGTTTTCCGAAGGCAACATTGTTATTGTGTAGTAACCATCTGAAAGAAAATGTTCGCCACTATTTAACTGATAACATTGGTTGTACGAACACCGAGAGGATTTGTATCCAAAAGAAAATATTTGGTACAAATGGGTTAGTTAGAAGTGTTTGTGAGGATCAGTTTGAAAGAGGAATCAACAATCTCATATTTTACTTTTACAAATACCCAAAGTTCAAAGATTATTTTGATAGCCGTTTGAAATCTTCTTTATGGAATTATGTGTGTGTACCTCACGCAAAAGCCAAAATGGACACGTTATGGACTAATAACAATTGTGAGTCACTAAACCATATCCTGAAACTGAATATTGATTGGAAACCCCAAAAACTGCCAGAATTAATTGAAAAAATTTGCAATGTTTCAACGCTCCAAATGCTAGATCTGAGGAGAGCATTACACGGAGAAGGAAATTATATAATATCATCCAATTTAGATAAGTACCTGGTTCCTAAGGAAGTTTGGGACCAAAAAACTAAAGCTGAAAAGAGAGATTACTTATGGTGCTTTATATCAAGAAAACCTTATAATGAAAATACTAAAATGTATGACAAAAACAAAATTTGTTCAATCCCAAAAACATTTGGAATTGCCAAAAAACCATATCAGCGTAAGCGCCCCCGAAGTGAAAGAGCAGTTTAATGCTATATAATAAATGTGTTTTGGAAATAGTAGCTGACGATTTTGTGTTGATATTGCATATCTCTTACCTAATTTGTATTATGAAATATTACATGATAGTGCGTTACAGACTTCAGTTAGGAAATAATTGGACTTGTAATGTGATTACTGATCCATCTGTATCCCAGTCATTTTACTATGTTAATCTTATGTAATTTATTCTTAAGCTTAATAACATTATTTAAATGTGCTAAATTTCCAATTATATATATATATATATATATATATATATATATATATATATATATATATATATATATATATATATATATATATATATATATATATATATATAACTGAAAACTCACACCCCAGAAGTGACTCGAACCCATACTCCCAGAAGCAACGCAACTGGTATGTACAAGACGCCTTAATCCACTTGACCATCACGACCGGACATAATGAGGTGATAGCCGAGGCTATTTGAACCACCCCACCGCCGGCACTCGGATAGTAATCTTGGGCATAGCATTTTACCAAATCACCTCATTCTTTGGGGCACACGTGAGGAACACAAATGCGAACCAGCCTAAAATGGTCCCCAGGACAATATGCAACTGAAAACTCACACCCCAGAAGTGACTCGAACCCATACTCACAGAAGCAACGCAACTGGTATGTACAAGACGCCTTAATCCACTTGACCATCACGACCGGACATAATGAGGTGATAGCCGAGGCTATTTGAACCACCCCACCGCCGGCACTCGGATAGTAATCTTGGGCATAGCATTTTACCAAATCACCTCATTCTTTGGGGCACACGTGAGGAACACAAATGCGAACCAGCCTGAATGGTCCCCAGGACAATATGCAACTGAAAACTCACACCCCAGAAGTGACTCGAACCCATACTCCCAGAAGCAACGCAACTGGTATGTACAAGACGCCTTAATCCACTTGACCATCACGACCGGACATAATGAGGTGATAGCCGAGGCTATTTGAACCACCCCACCGCCGGCACTCAGATAGTAATCTTGGGCATAGCATTTTACCAAATCACCTCATTCTTTGGGGCACACGTGAGGAACACAAATGCGAACCAGCCTGAATGGTCCCCAGGACAATATGCAACTGAAAACTCACACCCCAGAAGTGACTCGAACCCATACTCCCAGAAGCAACGCAACTGGTATGTACAAGACGCCTTAATCCACTTGACCATCACGACCGGACATAATGAGGTGATAGCCGAGGCTATTTGAACCACCCCACCGCCGGCACTCGGATAGTAATCTTGGGCATAGCATTTTACCAAATCACCTCATTCTTTGGGGCACACGTGAGGAACACAAATGCGAACCAGCCTGAATGGTCCCCAGGACAATATGCAACTGAAAACTCACACCCCAGAAGTGACTCGAACCCATACTCCCAGAAGCAACGCAACTGGTATGTACAAGACGCCTTAATCCACTTGACCATCACGACCGGACATAATGAGGTGATAGCCGAGGCTATTTGAACCACCCCACCGCCGGCACTCGGATAGTAATCTTGGGCATAGCATTTTACCAAATCACCTCATTCTTTGGGGCACACGTGAGAAACACAAATGCGAACCAGCCTGAATGGTCCCCAGGACAATATGCAACTGAAAACTCACACCTCAGAAGTGACTCGAACCCATACTCCCAGAAGCAACGCAACTGGTATGTACAAGACGCCTTAATCCACTTGACCATCACGACCGGACATAATGAGGTGATAGCCGAGGCTATTTGAACCACCCCACCGCCGGCACTCGGATAGTAATCTTGGGCATAGCATTTTACCAAATCACCTCATTCTTTGGGGCACACGTGAGGAACACAAAAGCGAACCAGCCTGAATGGTCCCCAGGACAATATGCAACTGAAAACTCACACCCCAGAAGTGACTCGAACCCATACTCCCAGAAGCAACGCAACTGGTATGTACAAGACGCCTTAATCCACTTGACCATCACGACCGGACATAATGAGGTGATAGCCGAGGCTATTTGAACCACCCCACCGCCGGCACTCGGATAGTAATCTTGGGCATAGCATTTTACCAAATCACCTCATTCTTTGGGGCACACGTGAGGAACACAAATGCGAACCAGCCTGAATGGTCCCCAGGACAATATGCAACTGAAAACTCACACCCCAGAAGTGACTCGAACCCATACTCCCAGAAGCAACGCAACTGGTATGTACAAGACGCCTTAATCCACTTGACCATCACGACCGGACATAATGAGGTGATAGCCGAGGCTATTTGAACCACCCCACCGCCGGCACTCGGATAGTAATCTTGGGCATAGCATTTTACCAAATCACCTCATTCTTTGGGGCACACGTGAGGAACACAAATGCGAACCAGCCTGAATGGTCCCCAGGACAATATGCAACTGAAAACTCACACCCCAGAAGTGACTCGAACCCATACTCCCAGAAGCAACGCAACTGGTATGTACAAGACGCCTTAATCCACTTGATAAATTAGGTGATTTGGTAAAATGCTATGCCCAAGATTACTATCCGAGTGCCGGCGGTGGGGTGGTTCAAATAGCCTCGGCTATCACCTCATTATGTCCGGTCGTGATGGTCAAGTGGATTAAGGCATCTTGTACATACCAGTTGCGTTGCTTCTGGGAGTATGGGTTCGAGTCACTTCTGGGGTGTGAGTTTTCAGTTGCATATTGTCCTGGGGACCATTCAGGCTGGTTCGCATTTGTGTTCCTCACGTGTGCCCCAAAGAATGAGGTGATTTGGTAAAATGCTATGCCCAAGATTACTATCCGAGTGCCGGCGGTGGGGTGGTTCAAATAGCCTCGGCTATCACCTCATTATGTCCGGTCGTGATGGTCAAGTGGAATAAGGCGTCTTGTACATACCAGTTGCGTTGCTTCTGGGAGTATGGGTTCGAGTCACTTCTGGGGTGTGAGTTTTCAGTTGCATATTGTCCTGGGGACCATTCAGGCTGGTTCGCATTTGTGTTCCTCACGTGTGCCCCAAAGAATGAGGTGATTTGGTAAAATGCTATGCCCAAGATTACTATCCGAGTGCCGGCGGTGGGGTGGTTCAAATAGCCTCGGCTATCACCTCATTATGTCCGGTCGTGATGGTCAAGTGGATTAAGGCGTCTTGTACATACCAGTTGCGTTGCTTCTGGGAGTATGGGTTCGAGTCACTTCTGGGGTGTGAGTTTTCAGTTGCATATTGTCCTGGGGACCATTCAGGCTGGTTCGCATTTGTGTTCCTCACATGTGCCCCAAAGAATGAGGTGATTTGGTAAAATGCTATGCCCAAGATTACTATCCGAGTGCCGGCGGTGGGGTGGTTCAAATAGCCTCGGCTATCACCTCATTATGTCCGGTCGTGATGGTCAAGTGGATTAAGGCGTCTTGTACATACCAGTTGCGTTGCTTCTGGGAGTATGGGTTCGAGTCACTTCTGGGGTGTGAGTTTTCAGTTGCATATTGTCCTGGGGACCATTCAGGCTGGTTCGCATTTGTGTTCCTCACGTGTGCCCCAAAGAATGAGGTGATTTGGTAAAATGCTATGCCCAAGATTACTATCCGAGTGCCGGCGGTGGGGTGGTTCAAATAGCCTCGGCTATCACCTCATTATGTCCGGTCGTGATGGTCAAGTGGATTAAGGCGTCTTGTACATACCAGTTGCGTTGCTTCTGGGAGTATGGGTTCGAGTCACTTCTGGGGTGTGAGTTTTCAGTTGCATATTGTCCTGGGGACCATTCAGGCTGGTTCGCATTTGTGTTCCTCACGTGTGCCCCAAACAATGAGGTGATTTGGTAAAATGCTATGCCCAAGATTACTATCCGAGTGCCGGCGGTGGGGTGGTTCAAATAGCCTCGGCTATCACCTCATTATGTCCGGTCATGATGGTCAAGTGGATTAAGGCGTCTTGTACATACCAGTTGCGTTGCTTCTGGGAGTATGGGTTCGAGTCACTTCTGGGGTGTGAGTTTTCAGTTGCATATTGTCCTGGGGACCATTCAGGCTGGTTCGCATTTGTGTTCCTCACGTGTGCCCCAAAGAATGAGGTGATTTGGTAAAATGCTATGCCCAAGATTACTATCCGAGTGCCGGCGGTGGGGTGGTTCAAATAGCCTCGGCTATCACCTCATTATGTCCGGTCGTGATGGTCAAGTGGAATAAGGCGTCTTGTACATACCAGTTGCGTTGCTTCTGGGAGTATGGGTTCGAGTCACTTCTGGGGTGTGAGTTTTCAGTTGCATATTGTCCTGGGGACCATTCAGGCTGGTTCGCATTTGTGTTCCTCACGTGTGCCCCAAAGAATGAGGTGATTTGGTAAAATGCTATGCCCAAGATTACTATCCGAGTGCCAGCGGTGGGGTGGTTCAAATAGCCTCGGCTATCACCTCATTATGTCCGGTCGTGATGGTCAAGTGGATTAAGGCGTCTTGTACATACCAGTTGCGTTGCTTCTGGGAGTATGGGTTTGAGTCACTTCTGGGGTGTGAGTTTTCAGTTGCATATTGTCCTGGGGACCATTCAGGCTGGTTCGCATTTGTGTTCCTCACGTGTGCCCCAAAGAATGAGGTGATTTGGTAAAATGCTATGCCCAAGATTACTATCCGAGTGCCGGCGGTGGGGTGGTTCAAATAGCCTCGGCTATCACCTCATTATGTCCGGTCGTGATGGTCAAGTGGATTAAGGCGTCTTGTACATACCAGTTGCGTTGCTTCTGGGAGTATGGGTTTGAGTCACTTATGGGGTGTGAGTTTTCAGTTGCATATTGTCCTGGGGACCATTCAGGCTGGTTCGCATTTGTGTTCCTCACGTGTGCCCCAAAGAATGAGGTGATTTGGTAAAATGCTATGCCCAAGATTACTATCCGAGTGCCGGTGGTGGGGTGGTTCAAATAGCCTCGGCTATCACCTCATTATGTCCGGTCGTGATGGTCAAGTGGATTAAGGCGTCTTGTACATACCAGTTGCGTTGCTTCTGGGAGTATGGGTTCGAGTCACTTCTGGGGTGTGAGTTTTCAGTTGCATATTGTCCTGGGGACCATTCAGGCTGGTTCGCATTTGTGTTCCTCACGTGTGCCCCAAAGAATGAGGTGATTTGGTAAAATGCTATGCCCAAGATTACTATCCGAGTGCCGGCGGTGGGGTGGTTCAAATAGCCTCGGCTATCACCTCATTATGTCCGGTCGTGATGGTCAAGTGGATTAAGGCGTCTTGTACATACCAGTTGCGTTGCTTCTGGGAGTATGGGTTCGAGTCACTTCTGGGGTGTGAGTTTTCATTTGCATATTGTCCTGGGGACCATTCAGGCTGGTTCGCATTTGTGTTCCTCACGTGTGCCCCAAAGAATGAGGTGATTTGGTAAAATGCTATGCCCAAGATTACTATCCGAGTGCCGGCGGTGGGGTGGTTCAAATAGCCTCGGCTATCACCTCATTATGTCCGGTCGTGATGGTCAAGTGGATTAAGGCGTCTTGTACATACCAGTTGCGTTGCTTCTGGGAGTATGGGTTCGAGTCACTTCTGGGGTGTGAGTTTTCAGTTGCATATTGTCCTGGGGACCATTCAGGCTGGTTCGCATTTGTGTTCCTCACGTGTGCCCCAAAGAATGAGGTGATTTGGTAAAATGCTATGCCCAAGATTACTATCCGAGTGCCGGCGGTGGGGTGGTTCAAATAGCCTCGGCTATCACCTCATTATGTCCGGTCGTGATGGTCAAGTGGATTAAGGCGTCTTGTACATACCAGTTGCGTTGCTTCTGGGAGTATGGGTTCGCGTCACTTCTGGGGTGTGAGTTTTCAGTTGCATATTGTCCTGGGGACCATTCAGGCTGGTTCGCATTTGTGTTCCTCACGTGTGCCCCAAAGAATGAGGTGATTTGGTAAAATGCTATGCCCAAGATTACTATCCGAGTGCCGGCGGTGGGGTGGTTCAAATAGCCTCGGCTATCACCTCATTATGTCCGGTCGTGATGGTCAAGTGGATTAAGGCGTCTTGTACATACCAGTTGCGTTGCTTCTGGGAGTATGGGTTCGAGTCACTTCTGGGGTGTGAGTTTTCAGTTGCATATTGTCCTGGGGACCATTCAGGCTGGTTCGCATTTGTGTTCCTCACGTGTGCCCCAAAGAATGAGGTGATTTGGTAAAATGCTATGCCCAAGATTACTATCCGAGTGCCGGCGGTGGGGTGGTTCAAATAGCCTCGGCTATCACCTCATTATGTCCGGTCGTGATGGTCAAGTGGAATAAGGCGTCTTGTACATACCAGTTGCGTTGCTTCTGGGAGTATGGGTTCGAGTCACTTCTGGGGTGTGAGTTTTCAGTTGCATATTGTCCTGGGGACCATTCAGGCTGGTTCGCATTTGTGTTCCTCACGTATGCCCCAAAGAATGAGGTGATTTGGTAAAATGCTATGCCCAAGATTACTATCCGAGTGCCGGCGGTGGGGTGGTTCAAATAGCCTCGGCTATCACCTCATTATGTCCGGTCGTGATGGTCAAGTGGATTAAGGCGTCTTGTACATACCAGTTGCGTTGCTTCTGGGAGTATGGGTTCGAGTCACTTCTGGGGTGTGAGTTTTCAGTTGCATATTGTCCTGGGGACCATTCAGGCTGGTTCGCATTTGTGTTCCTCACGTGTGCCCCAAAGAATGAGGTGATTTGGTAAAATGCTATGCCCAAGATTACTATCCGAGTGCCGGCGGTGGGGTGGTTCAAATAGCCTCGGCTATCACCTCATTATGTCCGGTCGTGATGGTCAAGTGGATTAAGGCGTCTTGTACATACCAGTTGCGTTGCTTCTGGGAGTATGGGTTCGAGTCACTTCTGGGGTGTGAGTTTTCAGTTGCATATTGTCCTGGGGACCATTCAGGCTGGTTCGCATTTGTGTTCCTCACGTGTGCCCCAAATAATGAGGTGATTTGGTAAAATGCTATGCCCAAGATTACTATCCGAGTGCCGGCGGTGGGGTGGTTCAAATAGCCTCGGCTATCACCTCATTATGTCCGGTCGTGATGGTCAAGTGGATTAAGGCGTCTTGTACATACCAGTTGCGTTGCTTCTGGGAGTATGGGTTCGAGTCACTTCTGGGGTGTGAGTTTTCAGTTGCATATTGTCCTGGGGACCATTCAGGCTGGTTCGCATATATATATATGTATATATATATATATATATATATATATATATATATATATATATATATATATATATATATATATATATATATATATATATATATATATATATACATAGGCACAACTCTCCTAAACACGAGAGTTAAGTATACAACTTTAGAACACTTTCCCACCAGGAGACTCGAACCCTAGCCAGCACAGAAGCCTTCCAGCAACTGGCATAACAGGTACGCCTTAACCCTCTCCACCACCCGCTCAGACCCTTAAAAGAGATGGTAATTTCGGAGTATTTAAATACCCCAAAGATCAACACCTCCCAAGAGCACCAGAGCAAGTGAGGGGTCATTTAGACGTTAATTTCATCAAGTCCCTGTTAATATGGGAAGACATAGTGTCTCTGCTTAAGGCACAACTCTCCTAAACACGAGAGTTAAGTATACAACTTTAGAACACTTTCACACCAGGAGACTCGAACCCTAGCCAGCACAGAAGCCTTCCAGCAACTGGCATAACAGGTACGCCTTAACCCTCTCCACCACCCGCTCAGACCCTTAAAAGAGATGGTAATTTCGGAGTATTTAAATACCCCAAAGATCAACACCTCCCAAGAGCACCAGAGCAAGTGAGGGGTCATTTAGACGTTAATTTCATCAAGTCCCAGCATCAAGTGCTGGGACTTGGAACCCTAGCCAGCATCAAGTGCTGGCTAGGGTTCGAGTCTCCTGGTGGGAAAGTGTTCTAAAGTTGTATACTTAACTCTCGTGTTTAGGAGAGTTGTGGTTTAAGCAGAGACACTGTGTCTTCCCATATTAACAGGGACTTGATGAAATTAACGTCTAAATGACCCCTCACTTGCTCTGGTGCTCTTGGGAGGGGTTGATCTTTGGGGTATTTAAATACTCCGAAATTACCATCTCTTTTAAGGGTCTGAGCGGGTGGTGGAGAGGGTTAAGGCGTACCTGTTATGCCAGTTGCTGGAAGGCTTCTGTGCTGGCTAGGGTTCGAGTCTCCTGGTGGGAAAGTGTTCTAAAGTTGTATACTTAACTCTCGTGTTTAGGAGAGTTGTGCCTTAAGCAGAGACACTGTGTCTTCCCATATTAACAGGGACTTGATGAAATTAACGTCTAAATGACCCCTCACTTGCTCTGGTGCTCTTGGGAGGTGTTGATCTTTGGGGTATTTAAATACTCCGAAATTACCATCTCTTTTAAGGGTCTGAGCGGGTGGTGGAGAGGGTTAAGGCGTACCTGTTATGCCAGTTGCTGGAAGGCTTCTGTGCTGGCTAGGGTTCGAGTCTCCTTGTGGGAAAGTGTTCTAAAGTTGTATACTTAACTCTCGTGTTTAGGAGAGTTGTGCCTTAAGCAGAGACACTGTGTCTTCCCATATTAACAGGGACTTGATGAAATTAACGTCTAAATGACCCCTCACTTGCTCTGGTGCTCTTGGGAGGTGTTGATCTTTGGGGTATTTAAATACTCCGAAATTACCATCTCTTTTAAGGGTCTGAGCGGGTGGTGGAGAGGGTTAAGGCGTACCTGTTATGCCAGTTGCTGGAAGGCTTCTGTGCTGGCTAGGGTTCGAGTCTCCTGGTGGGAAAGTGTTCTAAAGTTGTATACTTAACTCTCGTGTTTAGGAGAGTTGTGCCTTAAGCAGAGACACTGTGTCTTCCCATATTAACAGGGACTTGATGAAATTAACGTCTAAATGACCCCTCACTTGCTCTGGTGCTCTTGGGAGGTGTTGATCTTTGGGGTATTTAAATACTCCGAAATTACCATCTCTTTTAAGGGTCTGAGCGGGTGGTGGAGAGGGTTAAGGCGTACCTGTTATGCCAGTTGCTGGAAGGCTTCTGTGCTGGCTAGGGTTCGAGTCTCCTGGTGGGAAAGTGTTCTAAAGTTGTATACTTAACTCTCGTGTTTAGTAGAGTTGTGCCTTAAGCAGAGACACTGTGTCTTCCCATATTAACAGGGACTTGATGAAATTAACGTCTAAATGACCCCTCACTTGCTCTGGTGCTCTTGGGAGGTGTTGATCTTTGGGGTATTTAAATACTCCGAAATTACCATCTCTTTTAAGGGTCTGAGCGGGTGGTGGAGAGGGTTAAGGCGTACCTGTTATGCCAGTTGCTGGAAGGCTTCTGTGCTGGCTAGGGTTCGAGTCTCCTGGTGGGAAAGTGTTCTAAAGTTATATATATATATATATATATATATATATATATATATATATATATATATATATATATATATATATATATATATATATATATATATTATGTTTCCAAATTTCTGATGATACACAACATATTGTGGTTTATAATTAAGTTCTTATTAATAGTGATCCTGCATCAAAATTAACAATGTTCAAATTCGGTTTTGTATGTTAATTTAAAATTAACTACATTTTTATGTTAATTTCTTTCTGTAAATAATGATGATAATGTGCAATAAAAACACTTTAACTATTAAAACAGTTAACACTGTGAAGCATCACTGAAAGTACTCAGAGTATGGGTAACGATGTGTATCAGTGCTATACCGACGGTTCTGTAGAAGAAGGTGGACGATGTACCGGATGCGCATGTAATATATTTGAACAATCTTCTCTCATACATACATGAATGAAGCGCGTCAATGATTGGGCAAGTACAACTCAAACCGAACTTGCAGGCATATACCTTGCCACTGAATTTTTAAAACACAAAGGCAGTGGACTTATATACTGTGATTCGTAGAGTGCACTCCTGGTATTGAACGCACATAGTAGTGACACCCAGAAAATAGTCAGTGATATTCGAA
The DNA here is from genome assembly GCF_040958095.1 of Procambarus clarkii. Taxonomy (NCBI): domain Eukaryota; kingdom Metazoa; phylum Arthropoda; class Malacostraca; order Decapoda; family Cambaridae; genus Procambarus; species Procambarus clarkii. The sequence goes on along the minus strand of NC_091215.1, from coordinate 6,432,851 downwards.
TGAATATTTTAGCTGCCAAAGAAAAGAGATTTGAAATTTAATTCCTATGGATACCATCACATGTTGGCATCTCAAGGCATGACACTGTTGATATGCTTGCAAAGACAGCCTGTAGAAAACCAGTGGTAGAAATTAATATGGGTGTTTCATTAGCAGTGACAAAGAGAATACTTAAGCAAACATCTAATGAAAATCTCACCGACCTAACAAATTCACAAAGGCCTGAAAGTTGTAGCATTAAATATTATGATAGATATCGTGCGGAGACATTCACATACAGGATTAATGGAACAAGAACCCAGCAATGTGATGTTATAGTGGCCATAATACGCTTGGGATATAGACGTATCTGGCAGCTTTCTCAAAACACAAATGTCGAGTACACAATGTGTCAACTTTGTGAAAGAGAAAATATGCACTCCCTTGAACATTATATTGTAGAATGTCCCATACTGACTGACTTTCGCCCTCCTGGGCTAAGGTATGCTGTACTGTGTAATTACTATTTGAGTACTGGAACACTTGATGATATATTGAACTTGTACCCTAGATTGACCATGTAACGTATCAATTATACAATGAATGTATGTGATGTAACTATATAACCTGAGCTTGTGAAAGCACCTTAATCACCTTCAGTGATTAAGTGCTTAATTGCACACTAGTTTCTCTATCAGTTATCTCACCTTGTCAGAGTAGAAGAGACAAATATATGTGTATGTATGTATGTGTGTATATATGTATGTATATATATGTATATGTACGCATACGTCTGTGTGTGTATATGTATGTGTATAAAGTATATGTGGAAGCTGGTCAGAATTCAATTTCACCTTTGCAAATGCACGTTAATGACACTATGTAAAAGACACATCGAACACTTTACGTAGGGCATACGTAAATCTGTGTATTTATGTATTTACGTATGTAGCTTAGCCTAGCATTTTAAAAACACTACAATCACCTTCTGTGGTTGATTGTTCAATAAATCCCTGAACTATATGTTTAACAAATCTCTAACCCTATCAATGGAGTTAGTTTAGTTCTTATATTATGCACCCTATACCCATCTTGTGGGCGGTAGTGGAAAGGGTTAGAGTCCATGGCGGACTGAAGATAATGTATATATGCTGGTTAGCATTGTTAATGTGTGGCCACGTCTGTGGTAGAAAATAATACAAAAAATCAAATAAAGGTATTATTGAAACTTTATAGGAAAACATTAAATCCTAAATATATCTTTAATATTATACTTGAAATATTGTATACTTTGCTCTCTCCATCGTACTTCTGCACCTGCTGGCAAGTGGTTCGGTGCAGTGTGCAGGTGATGTTCATTACTGGGTGAGCTGGCAGGTGGTGCTCACCTGCCAGCTCACCCAACGAAAATTTGGTTTTTAATACACTTACACACTTATTGGGTCTTTCCTTCACCTTCATTCAAGCACTAGGGTATTACAGTAAGTGTTTTAATTATAATATTTATTAACGTTATTATTTTTAATTTTTATTATTATTAGTATTATTATTAACAGGAGAGGAGTGTGTGTGTGGGGGGGGGGGGTATAATGGTACACATGTCCACATCCCAATGCCCGCCCTTCCAGGACTGGGGGTGCGGTGGTGTACAATAAACTATACCCACCTCCGGCGGCAGCTTGTCGAAGGCGGAAGTGTAGCCTAGACAATTTGTCATGATAATTAGTGATGACTCTTATTTTGATTATGGGTCCGTAATCCAGTTAAGCTTTTATTCTTAATTTATATTACAATGTTGGTAAAATACACTTCTTGATGATGAGTATGGAGTTCAAATGAACTCATTGTGTACCCAAGTTCAAGTTCAAGTATGTTTATTGAGATAAGCAATAAATACATCTCAAAGGGATAGAGTAGCTTAGGCTATTTCAACCCCCCTCTAATTCAAGTCCCTCAAGGGGCGCACAAATACTGTGACTACAAATAGACAAATAACATTACAAGAATCCAAACAAGAATTGTGTACCCTATACTCACAGGATGAATATAGGGTAGACAATAAACTACCACTCACATCATGGGTATGGGTTGCACAAGAAACTATCGCGCAGAGGATGAATATGGAGAGCAAAGTAAACAAAGATTCACACGATGAGAAAGGGTTGCGCAATGTCCTATGAATCACAGAATGAGTATTACCTGCACAATAAACTACAGGTCACAGGATAAGTATGGGTTGCACAATAAATTACAGGTCACAGCATGGGTATGGGCTGCACAAACTACCGGTAACAGGATGAGTATGGGATGCACAATAAATTACGGGTCACAGGATGAGTATGGGTTGCACAAACTACTGGTAACAAGATGAGTATGGGGTGCACAATAAATTACCGCACAGAGGATGAGTATAGGGTGCACAAACTGGTTGGGTAAATGGAAATGGTTGGGTACATTTCCTTTAACCTAATGGGACTATTCATGTGTCCGGACACCGGCGATTGTGTGGTATTGGCTATTTATTTAACCATAACTTTGCATTCATTTAATAATTATAATAAGATATGTTTTCCTTGAAATGTAGTTACATTATCGTCTACATGGCTTTATTCTGACATAAAGACCTAAGGCGTTACTTTGCTTATATGCAAAGTAATTATAAAATTGATTGGCTTGTGTGGAGGCCTTCACACTCCCTGAGCGAGCCATCAAGTAACTATAAAAAGGCATATATCTTAACTTTCAATTCAGTTATATTTATTCCAAAGTATTAACATGCAGCTTATATATATGTCTTTATGATGACGTAGAAAACTTCGTTTATTACAATATCTAGATTAAATTAACATTGATCTTCGGAAGGTCATAGTTCCCATATCGGTAAGGAGAGCGTCGGCCATGAAGCCTTGTTTAAAGTATGAATATTTTTCCTCTCTAAAAAGGTATAATCTCTGTGATGGATTCACAAAAACTATTTTATATCTGCCTTTCTGATAACATATACAAATATAATCTTTATTTGTGAATATTTGTTAATTAAGCAATATATCAGAGGGCGAGTAGGGTTCGGTGTTCAATGAACGAAAAGGACTGGATCACTGTGTACAGGAGGCTGATATGGCAGCAAACACTCTCCTGGCGACCATATGTCTTGGATAAGTCGCTCCACACAATTGTCGCTTGGACCGTCGACTTCCTATGGCGTCACCTCTCACATATTTACGTCTAATTTCGTTATGAAATTAGATTATTTCAGTGTAAAAATAGGTTTGATCATGTTCTATGTGTAGCACCAACATTATAGTAAGTAAATATACCATTTTTCTTCATTACTTACGTAATGCTAGGTGGATTTGGGTACTTTTGGGCCGATTTGCGTCGATTTGGGTAATTCTATGGACCGGTCTGGACGGTGATGCCCATCTTGTTCGTCCCAGTTGTTTGTCTGGACGGTGATGCCCAGCTTGTTCGTCCCAGTTGTTTGTCCGTCCGGTATTGCTCGTTTTGTCCGTAACTAGGCATTTTGTCTGGCTGGTGTAGACCAGCCTGTTCGTACCTAGACGTTTGTCTCGCTGGTGTAGCCCAGCCTGTTTGTCCTAGTAGTTTGTCTGGCTGGTGTAACCCAGCCTGTTCGTCCTAGACGTTTGTCTGGCTGGTGTAGCCCAGCCTGTTCGTCCCTAGACGTTCGTCTGGCTGGTGTAGCCCAGCCTGTCCGTCCTAGACGTTTGTCTGGCTGGTGTAGCCCAGCCTATTTGTCTGGCTGGTGTTGCCCAGCCTGTTCGTCCCTAGACGTTCGGCTGTTTGGTGTAGCCCAGCTTGTTCGTCCCAGTTGTTGTCTGGCCGGTGTAGGCCAGCTTGTTCATTCCAGACGTTTGTCTGGCTGGCGTAGCCCAGCTCGTTCGTCCCAGACGTTTGTCTGGCTGGTGTAGCCCAGCTCGTTCGCCCCAGACGTTTGTCTGGCTGGTGTAGACTAGCTTGTTCGCCCCAGACGTTTGTCCGGCTGGTGTAGCCCAGCTCGTTCGTCCCAGACGTTTGTCTGGCTGGTGTAGCCCAGCTTGTTCCCCCCAGACGTTTGTCTGGCTGGTGTAGCCCAGCTCGTTCGTCCCAGACGTTTGTCTGGCTGGTGTAGCCCATCTTGTTCGCCCCAGACGTTTGTCTGGCTGGTGTAGCCCAGCTCGTTCGTCCCAGACGTTTGTCTGGCCGGTGTAGCCCAGCTCGTTCGTCCCAGACGTTTGTCTGGCTGGTTTAGCCTAGCTTGTTCGCCCCAGTCGTTTGTCTGGCTGGTGTAGCCCAGCTTGTTCGTCCCAGTTGTTTGTCTGGCTGGTGAAACCCAGCGTGTTCGTCCCAGTTGTTTGTCTGGCCGGTGTAGCTCAGTTTGTTTGTCCCAGACGTTTGTCTGGCTGATGTAGCCTCGCTTGTTGGCCCCAGTCGTTTGTCTGGCTGGTGTAGCCCAGCTTGTTCGTCCCAGCTGTTTGTCTGGCTGGCGCAGCCCTGCTTGTTCGTCACAGACGTTTTGTCTGGCCGGTGGAGCCCGGCTTGTTCGTCACAGACGTTTAGTCTGGCTGGTGTAGCCCGATCTGTTCGTACCCAGTCGTCTGGGATGACCGGTGTATCTCGGCTTGTTCGTCCCCAGCTGTTTGCTGTCCCGGTGTCCCACGTTATGTTCGCCCCAGCAGTTTGGCCTGACCGGCGTAAACCGGCCTGTTTGTTCCATGACGTCTCGTCCACTCGGTGTAACCGCCTGTTGTTCCTGCACGTACACGTTCCCTCCTGTTTCCCTGTCCTGTCCTACTCCAGCGCAGGCGCATGCCGTCGAGCGGTCTGTCTGCTTGGGTGGGCTATGTTATGTTATTATCTTGTATTTAAGTTTCTAAATTAATTTATTGCATTGTTCAGCTTACAGTCATGCCTTGTATTTACTTACTATTCCTCTTGCAGCGTTAATGCAGTGTCCATTGCTGTGGGATACTCAACTAATTTTGTTTCACTTCTGAGAATATTTTTGCTTAAGGCTAGCCATTCTCCCTTGATTAGTACTGTTTTAATAACCATTCCATCCCTTGAACATTACAGTTTTACGCTATCCAAACCATACCATGCACATTACTGTTTAACCTACCATCCTATCCCTTGATTAATCCCGCTTTAAGCTACCAAATCTTCCCATGATTACCACTGTTTCTTTTATTTGTTCAGCTTATATACAAGTACATTATATTACGGTCTTATTCTATTATTAGAATATAATATTCCCCTCCCGTTCTCACTGTTCTGTTCTACTCCTCCAGGGTAGGCGCATGCCGTAGAGCGGTCTGTCGGCTTGGGTGAGCTACGCCATGTTATCATTTATTTAAATTTCCCTAAATTAATTTATTACTTTGTTCAGCTTTCAGTTATGCCTTGTATTTACTTACTAATTCTGTTGCAGCGTTAAGGCATTGTCCATTGCTGTGGGATACGCAAATAATTTTAGTTTCACTTTTGAGACTATTATTGTTTTAATCTAGACCAACTATTCCATGAATAAGTACTGTTTAATTAACCAATCTATCCCACGAACATTACAGTTTTAATCTATCTAAACTATACCATGCATATATTAGTGTTTAACCTAACCATCCTATACCTTGTATAGTCCTGCTTTAATCTACCCAAATTATCCATGATTATCACTGTTTACTCTTTTATTTGTTCAGCTTAAATACAAGTATATTATATCTTTTATTTGTTCAGCTTAAATACAAGTATATTATAACACGGTCTTAAGCTATTTACTTGTTCAGTTTCAGTTTGTCTTGTATTTACTCCGCTATTTATTCTCTGTTTTCTAGCACTGCTCAAGCCTCATGCCTCTCTTGCTGTTTTGGCCTCGCTATGTTATTTATATTATTTATTAAAGTTTACTAAAATTAATTTGTTACATAGTCCAGCTTCAGTTATGCCCGGTATTTACTTAATAACACTGTTGCAGTGTTAAAGCAGTGTCCATTTCTAATGGGATACTCAAATAAATTTGCTTTTCACTTTTGAGTGAAGATGTGGAGATTATTATTGTTTGAATTCTTCCAAACTAAACCACGAATAATACTGTCTTAATATAAACAAACTATACAATGAATAATGTGGTCTTATTATAACCAAACTATACCATGAATAATACTGTTCAATCTATACATAAATATTACTCTCTTAATCTATTTTAACTGCTCAGCTTTTATTACATTGGCTTTTATTACGATAGCATTGGCTATGCCCGGTATTCTCAATCACTATGGACACTTAACTTTACCTTTGCACTTGTCTACTTGTGTATGTGACGGTTGCCGGTGCGGCAGCTGGGTCTCCCTGCCTGTTTTTTTTCCCGTTAGACCTGCCGATGCTTACTTTTTCATTTTCCGCAGTGGCGAGAAGCCGGAACACGCAGCAACTGCAACACGGAAGAGGGCTCGGGCGGCGTCGTGCGAGGACAACAGCGCAGTGGTGTGAGGACGCAGCCGGCCTGGGCCAGGACGAAACCCGCTCGCTTCGCCTCCAACTCCTCGGGCGTCTCTGATGTGGACGGCTACCACACTTCCCAGAGGCCCCCTGCCGGCAAAGCGGCGGGTGGCACAGTGTCGCAGCCTCCACCCCTTTCGGCCGACGATTGGACGACGCTGCAGGCGCCCATCGCGCAGGCTCGGGGGCCCTCTCATGTCACAAGCCTTCTGGGCATGAGAACCACCGAGGCCGACCCTGCCGCGGCTGCTACAGCCGCCCTGCCCCCCACCTTCACCGACCGTCGCCCACGGGCCAGGGCCAGGGGGCATAAGTCGAGGCGACGTGTGAGCTCCTTCAGTCTGTCCTCCTTCCTTCCTAGTTGGGTCGCGTAGTTGCTCTGCCACCCTGAGGTTTCCCTCGCGGCCAGCGGGCACTCGCCCTTCGGGGGGGGGGGGGGGGGGGGTCCGGCCTGCTGGCCTGCAGGGTGGGGGTGCAGCACCCGTCCCCAAGTGTTCCGCTTTCCGCAGCTACTACTTTGACTTTACAGCCATTCTACTAGTAAGCCCTACCTTATGTCAGGTAATTCCTTCTTCCTTGGCGGCTCGGCCTCTGGCCTGGGGTTATTTTCTTCTCCAAATACATATCTGGCTTTCCCAGTCACTATATATTTTTCTGCCGCCTGATCATTCTCCAGCTAGGGTTTCCCTTATGTTATGTTGTTCACTTTGGTGTCCTGTTATCTTAGAATTAGATTTGTTACATTCGCCTCACTGCTAATTCTAGACAATAGGACATTAGGTTTCTGCAAAATTTGTTACTAGGCTATAAGATTACGTTATTTTACTACGGGTGTACAATTTAAGATGTTTCGTGTACTTTGAGTTAGCCATGGCTATGTTATACATTTGTTAAGACCTACTTAGAAGCCTGTTTTACTTCTGCAGAATTATTTATCCTGTCTAATAAATTTACGCCCCCATGTGTTGGTGTCTTCCTTCCCCTGATCAGAAAATGGCCACTGCCTTTTGAACGAAAGGCGGTGGAGTTTCTGATGGGGAAGGAAGAAACAATTGCGCATCGCGTTCCGCAAGGCGTGGTGCGGCCAGCCTGGGTGGCATAAAAAGGCGCGGGAAGCCAGGTCTCGGTCTCACTCCCTCTCCCGACCCGGTCCACGATCCACGAAGCGCCCACCCTCCTCCCCCTTTCTGCTGGCTGCCAGTTTTCCCAGTTCTGACTATGTCAGTCGTTGTTCCTCACGTCTTTCCTCCAGTTTCACTGGGGATGGGTGGGGGGGGGGGGTGCAGCGCCTGTCCCCAAGTGTTCCGCTTTCCGCAGCTACTACTTTGACTTTACAGCCATTCTACTAGTAAGCCCTACCTTATGTCAGGTAATTCCTTCTTCCTTGGCGGCTCGGCCTCTGGCCTGGGGTTATTTTCTTCTCCAAATACATATCAGGCTTTCCCAGTCACTATGTATTTTTCCGCCGCCTGATTATTCTCCAGCTAGGGTTTCCCTTATGTTATGTTGTTCACTTTGGTGTCCTGTTATCTTAGAATTAGATTTGTTACGTTCGCCTCACTGCTAATTCTAGACAATAGGACATTAGGTTTCTGCAGAGTTTGTTACTAGGCTATAAGATTACGTTATTTTACTACGGGTGTACAATTTAAGATGTTTCGTGTACTTTGAGTTAGCCATGGCTATGTTATACATTTGTTAAGACCTACTTAGAAGCCTGTTTTACTTCTGCAGAATTATTTATCCTGTCTAATAAGTTTACGCCCCCATGTGTTGGTGTCTTCCTTCCCCTGATGAGAAAATGTCTAATTCTTGGCTTTATATGAGTTTACTTAATCAGATGGTATGTAAATGTATCCATAAATATAATGGTCAAATAAATGTTGTTTCCCTTAGAAATTTAGCCAAGTTCTCTAAAAAAAAACACTTGCTAATTATAGAGAAGAAGAAAAACTAATTATTTTGAAAATAGTTAGGGATATTAAAAAACAAACAATGTCAGAGTGTTCATTGTTTTGTTTAGGGTTACTTGATTCATTATGTATGTAGTTATATGTTCTATTTTTAATTTTAAACATAACTAAAGCATATATTATATAAGTGATAATGTGATGCATGATCAAAAGCCCGTTTTGTAATATCATACCTCCCCCCCTGTATAAATATAACATAATAAATATAGCCGTTTTATTTGTTATTTTGTTACCTAAAGATCAGAAATATAAATAAATATTCCTTGTCAAGTTTATGTTTAAAAAAATAGAGAATGTTTATATGTCACAAAGAAGTTAATTCCTTAAAAGAATGTGCTTTCAGTTACATGCCTTTTTCCTATGAAAGTTGGTCGTGGAGTATAAATAATTCTTCAGAGAATAATTCAAAATTTGATGAATATTATTACCTTCCACTACATGACAATAAAGGATTTTATCAAATTGTGACCATGTTTCTCAAATACTGTAGACAAATATATAATTCACTCTCTAATGATAAAAACCATAATCATAATGAATATGTAGCAGGAAGATGCCGACTACGCCAATTACCAGGACTCCTGCTCTTAGGTTATGATACTGAGACACGAAAGAAAGGTATAGTATCTTTCTCATTTTTCACCAGTGATTTGCCATGCACTTGGGTTATTCCAACTTCGATTTCTTATTTTTCTGAAATTGTTACCAATCCAGGTTGGATTGCAACTACAATGCTAAAACCTAAAATACCACCTGTTTTTAATTTACCCCACCCTATTAGTATCTTTAGTCTTGCTGACAGTCATTTAGTAGTAGCTTATCATTGGTCATCTATTCTCATTTTGCTCTTAGAATCCATATTGGTGATACCTTCTTCTCAGCTTCAATCTAAAAATCTAAAGGGTAAGTGGGATCCACATCAATTAGTAAATAAAAGTAAAAAATATCTTAATAATAGAGAAGCAAGTTTAAAACTTCTTGGTTCTCATTATATCATTCAATATTTTCCCAAGTCTCATCTTAATGAAAATACATTTTCTATTGCAGTCTTTCACTCAAAGCATTTACCGATCAACCAAGAACTACAACACGATTCATTTCAAACCTCAGATTTTATGAAATCCCTCATTTGGGGTATTTCTCTTCTACAACTGAGTCAAGAAAGTCTGAAATAAATAATGGCAACAAGTTCTTATTCCTCTCTACCACATCCTCCTCCTCCTCCTCCTCCGCCTTATTCAATCATAAAACTGCAAAGTAGTGATGGTGATATTTTTGAAGTAGAATATGATATTATCAGACAGAGTGGTAATATAAAAACCATTTTAAATGATTTGAGTGAAGATACCAATGATGAAGTATTCCTCTTCCAAATGTAAACACTATTATTTAAAAAAAAATAATTGAATGGTGTGGTTACCATCACAATAATAATGATAACATTAATAATATTAGTTCTATAATGTCATTTTCAAAATGGGATTTTGATTGTTTTGAACAAGATACATTGTTGCCAATAATTTTGTCGCCTGATTACTTAAATATTAAAGATCTAACTGACAAAGGAATCAAAATGTTTGCCAATATTATTAAAAAATTGACAGTAGAAGAAATCAGAGAAATATTTCATATAACTAACGATTTGACACCTGAAGAAGAAGAAGAAATTATTAAAGAAACTAACTGGTGTAAATTTATATAATTACAAGACCAGGAAGGCTGTAAAGAATAATTACTGTGGAGTTCGTAAACCGTAGACTTTTTTATTAATTGTTAATTAATGAAGGCAGGGGACATGACCTCTTGGGTGTTAGTAATAATTAGATGCCAGAAATTAGGTTTTGAAGATTTACTTTAAGGAGAAAATACAAGATTTGATAAAATAGTACTAGGTTTCGAAGATTTACTTTAAGGAGAAAATACAAGATTTGATAAAATAGTACTATGTTTTTTTCACTTGTCTTTATAGCTGTTGATATGTATTAATTAGATCCATATTGAATGATTGTAGTAAGCAACAAACAGTACACTGATGAGGAAATATGTAAATACTGTAATTTTTGTAATGTACTTTTATAAATAGACACTATATAAATTCCAATACAAATTATTTGCCACATACACGTGGACCACAATATATATAGAGTATAAATTATAAGGGTAGGCGGTGACAGAGTGGATTTATTGACAGCAGAGGAGAGTTAGAGTCTTCAAATAGCAGACGCCCAGTATATCAGAATATTGTTATAAAGTGTAGAGAGAATGTTAAGAGACTAGAAAAAACTGGGTATAAAGTAAGATTCATGTCGATCCCTGCACATGTGGGAATACTGTTGAATGAGGTAGTTGATGACATAGCGAAGAGAGCCACTGAAAAAACTCTGGTTGATGTTGTATGTCAGTTAACCTTGAAACAAATAAAAACAAGAATCAAGGTGATTTAGGAGGGTGAAGAAATGATAAAGAGAATGGCATTGGTGGACAGTAGTAACACACTTAAGAATTATTCAATAATAAATACAAATTCGTCCTTCACTTATGGTAAAGGAAAGTCTACTTGGAAGGATTCAATGTACATGAGATTACGATTAGGATATAAATATATCTGGCAATACGGTGTTGATGTCAGTGAAAAAGATAAGGAGTGTAAATTATGTAGTATGCCGCACGCCCACACCTTAGAACATTATGTATTAGAGTGTCACCTTATTGAAAAATATAGAAATAAAGAAATAAATAGTGTACCACATCAAATTGTTTGGATGTGTGATAATGGTATAATCGACAGTATACTTAGGAGCTACAAGAATTTTGCCCCAAGAATGTAACAAGTATATGCTGTACTTGCTGTATGCAATGATAAATGGGATTCTTGTACTGTTATATGTCTATTTGTACTCACTGAATTTGTGCGCCCCTTGAGGGACTTGAAGTAGAGGGGGTTAGAAATAGCCTAAGCTACTCTATCCTTTTGAGATGTATTTATTGCTTATCTCAATAAACATACTTGAACTTGAACTTGACAGAGTGGATAGCGCTCTGAGCTGTGGATCTAGGGTCTGGGGTTTGATTCCTCCGAGCAACGACAATGAATACATAACCTCTGAACAGTTCCCAAATAAATAAGTTATATTATAATATAGTAAATAAATTTATATATAGTATAATGTGTGTGTACACATGTACTCCAAGCATTTTTAAATTTATTACAACATTATCATTATAACATCACTTATATAATATTAGTCTGTTGATATGCATACTCCTTTCTCTTCTTAGAATGATTCTCTAAATATTTATTATATTTTTGAATACCCCAATCATATGACATCAAATATACATAATATATTAACATTAACAAAACAAAAGGAGTTAATGAATAATGTAAGATAATATATAATTCATCATTATTATGGTTAGTTTCATTATTTACATTTTCACAAACTACTACTGAGAATGTACTGTTCCGTTAACACCAAAGTGGTATTTTCGTAAATTACCATTTTAAATTACTTATTTGGAAAGACTAAGGAGACTCAGGGGTAGGTAGGAACTTGTGTTAATCTCCTTTCCCATACAACTCCTTTATATAGCTATGAAACAAATATATATCATTATTATTTTTGAGTTAGTTTAAATATTAACATTTTTACCAACAACTCTTGTGGGAACTACAATTAACTCCTTTATACATCATTGTCTCCTAAGGTATCAAACAAATATATGTACAAATAATAAAAACAAAATAATGTTATTAAAATTATAATAATAAGAAATATGGTATACTGAAATACATTCATTTTAGATTGTTTCTTTCTTTTTCAATATGATGAAAACGGTTCAGGATATAATCATTTTTGTTTAAAGTAAAAGTTTTTGGTGATGAATAGTCACCATTTCGATGCCAATATATTTCAAGAGGAAATGTATTTTGACATTCCCCAATTAGGTTCTAAGAGCGACTCATGTACAATATTTGATATTGTTAACATAAATCCATTTGTCTTGATATGTTAAATAAATGCTAATGTTAAGGCCGCTACAAAAGCAGATTCCATTTGAGTAAAAGATTGAATAAATTTGTGTTTTTTTTTTTTAAATAGAAAGAAAATGTATTTTAGGAACCAAGTGTAACTTTTTATTATCAGTCAATTAAATTGTTAATTAAAGGTTGGCCTTCATCATCAACTAATTCATAAGGTATTTCATCAAGTTCATTCATTTTTTTTATTTCTCCAGTTATAGTATATATATATATATATATATATATATATATATATATATATATATATATATATATATATATATATATATATATATATATATATATATATATATATATATATATATATATATATATATATATATATATTTAAGGCACAACTCTCCTAAACACGAGAGTGAAGTATACAACTTTAGAACACTTTCCCACCAGGAGACTTGAACCCTAGCCAACCCGAGCGGGTTAAGGCGTACCTGTTATGCCAGTTGCTGGAAGGCTTCTGTGCTGGCTAGGGTTCGAGTCTCCTGGTGGGAAAGTGTTCTAAAGTTGTATATATATATATATATATATATATATATATATATATATATATATATATATATATATATATATATATATATATATATATATATATATATATATATATATATGCATGTTTTTATCACACTGGCAACTATATAGATATGGAAATTGTAAAAAAAAAAAGAACTTTATAAACTTTTGGAACCAGGAACTGATATTACAGCTTTTCTCTGGAAAATGATCCAACATACTTCAATTCAGAATCAATTAGATTCAACACATGATATGTACAAATTTACTACTACTACTATTACTACCACCACCACAAACACTACCACTACCACTACTAATAGTACTACTACTACTACTACTACTATAATGCCATATTTTACCTATCCTATTAATCAAACATCATCCAATTCGGTATATTCAGGATTAATAGATGATTGTAAAAATATTAGTGATAGTTTATACTTTGTACAACATAAATTGCTTGAATGTCCTCTTATCCGAAATATTTTTGATCCCATTTTCAAACATGATATTGCTCTTTATGAAAATAAATCACTGATAGGCATAGACAACCTCATTGACTTGCAAATGGTACGAGTATGGTGTGAATCCCTAATGACAGATAAAATCAAACGATATGGAACCTGTCATAATCATCCGATCTTCAACAATTGTCCCGTGTGGTTAATTGATGCTGTTCATCTACAGATTGCCAACCCCAATATCTCTCTAATATATTCTACAGATATTAGAGGGGTTAATAAACATCTTGGTCAACTATGTAGTTTAATAAATTTACATCATATATTTAGACACTTTGAAAACATTAATATAAATTATTCTACATTACTTCTCCAATTAACGGTGTTATCTAATGCCTCTATTAAGTCCATAAATCGCAGAGGAAATAAATTTCCAGCTAATATTATTTCAGCTACTTCTTTTGAGGATGTTAAACGTCAAATTATGGCCACTGAACGTTCAGATTTACTTCGAGATGATATAAGTTCCTTTGTATCACGTCTTACAACTAATCTCCCACCGCCAGTAGGAACTAATTTCTTTAATTTGATTCTAAAAAAAAACTAAATCATCAGTTTAATATACATATATCCCCCTACCACGTATCAATCATGTTATTATATATATATTTTGTAATTGTATCAAATGTTTTTTGTATTCTTTATATGTTGAATCTAATAATTTCTTTCCTTTTTTTCGTATATGTTCCATTCTGAAATTCTTTAAGACCTTTTTTAATACTATATTTAGTCTTATGAGCTGTTTTGTGAAGAGCATGATGAAAGGCCTCGCCCATTTGGGATCGTTCTATAAATAAATGTTGACCACAATTCTTATTGGGAATTAGATAATAGGGGCAAGTGGATATCTGACAAGCATTTGTTAAGATTTTAACATCATATCTGAATATATATATATCATGGAATGATGTTTTCTCACAATTAACCAATCCCATCTGATGGACTTTATCCAATATTTCCGTAGGTGTCATTGGATTCAATATTTCTTGGTGAACTTTCATGTATGACATCACCCAATTTTTTTCCACTTTTTTTTTATAAATATCTCTGAGATTCCATTTCTCTATGACTTCTCTAATCATCTCATTTCTGATATTAAAGCGACATTTATCATAGTCCTCAATTTGCTCAATTTTTTTTAGTCTTTCACGAGAGCTTGGAAACTTCAAAGCATGATACAAACATTTAAAAAAAAAAATGTCATTAAACAGCTCATTCAATACTAATTCGATTTCATACTCTTCAAATTCCTTCATCAAACAAATATCCTCAAAGTTTTTAAAGACAAATCTCCTGCATAAGACCATGAATAAAGGGCTGCAATTTTCTCACCATTTATTTGTATTTCCTTTAAAGGAAAAATATTGGCTGGACAAAGTTTGATCACATCTAAATGTTTTAAAGCTTTTCGAACTTCATGTAATGTATAATAATTTTCTATATTATATTCAGATTCTTCAACATTATGTTCCAAAAATTTCTGCTTTTCTTTCTCATATTTATCAGAGGTGAGAAAAAAATGTGAGTAAGGATACTCAAATTTGCCTTTACAAACACATCTGCCCACATATTCTAAAATTATCATTTTCATGATTCTCTTTAAAGTCTTAATATACTGAGGGGACTGTGGGTTATTATCTCTCATCATCATATACATTATGAACATGGGTTTAATTAGCGTTTCACACTTAAGAGATACTCCATCAAATTTTAAAATACTCTCTGTCATTAATGCTTGATTTATATTATTTTCACTTTTCAAACTCTCCCAATATTTTTTCAGTTTCCATCGTTTCATGTATCCATTAACAACCGTAGCTTGAATACTATTAATTATTATACAAACATACTTGGGTCGGCTTTTAATTGGATACTTCTCAAAGAGTTTTATCAACAAGACAGCTAATGATCCTAGATGAGTATTGTGATCCTTAATAATCAGATTCTTCAATCCGATTATTATCAGATCTTCAAAACTGCAAAAGTCATCATTTTAGCAAAAAAGTTAGTTTCCATCAGTGATCCCATAACATGAGCCTCCTCAGGTGTGAAAATTGGTATAATAGCATTAAAGCAAGTTTCTTGTTTACCATTAATAATTTCAATTTCATTGTATTTATGACCAACTTCCCATATATGTTAACAAAATCAACAAGGGCTGTCACTCCAATTAAATCAAAGGGGGCTTCAACAATTTGAATAATATTATATGACCAAATATTTAAGACTGTACAGTTTAAGTTACGAAAAAGTACAGGAATGCCTGTTATGTTCCAAACAGTCGATAACTGGAATTTATTGACTGAATTTAACAGTGTTAGAAATTTTGGTTCTTGTAAATCACTGACTGTTGAAGTGAGAGAAATCCTACAACAATTTTCAGGTAAAACTTGTAATGCCAGAATATGGTGTTTTACTTTTTCAAATATTTTTACAAAATCATCTATATCCTTTTTAAAGTCATTGTCAGTGTATTCTTTTAGTTGACAAGCCTTCTTTGAATAGTAGTGACTTGATACTGTTATTGAGTTCAAAACTACACCAGCTAATTCCATTTCTTTAAGATATTGTCCTTCCTCAATAAGTTTCTTTATTCCATTGATTTTTTCCTTGAGATTAGTTTCAATATTGGTGTAAACTCCCTTAAAACGCCCTGTAAAAATACCTCTTACATCTATTATGTTCATAATCCTTAGAAATGGTTCATCACAAATTTTTTTTCTAGGTTAATAATCTCTCAAAAAATAATGCTTCTGTTGGTCTTTGTTATAAATTTTAATGATTCTCCGATTCCATTGTGTAATCAGTTGATCCATTATTTTTACATTTAAATCTTGAAATTGTAAATGAAGGATATATTCAGTTTTGCTATTTGTAAACATGTATATTTTTTCACCATTATGCTGTTTAAGATAAACATACTCATCAAGATAAAATTCGCTTTCTAATGTTCCACCAGGCAATAAAGAGCCTTCTACAGATAAACGTATTTTTACAGAACTGCAATGACTACTTATATTCTTCATTACATCTTCCATATCCATTTCAAGTACTTGAAATAAATTTGGTATTGTATTTCCAGTATTAAGTTGTGCTTGTAAAATTAAACTCTGTTTAACTGGATATTCTTTTCCAATTCCTAACACAAAAAATTCACACTTTTTTCCAACAGGACATTTTATTTTCTCAAGTTGAGTTTCAGGCTTATCTCTTGATACACTATGGAAGCCATCAGTGATAAAAAACACTTTAATATCTTTTGATTGACAACTTTCAATTTCCTCTTGAATTTTCTTTAATGCTCCGATTAAATCAGTAGAACTATTTCTCTAATCACTTTTTTGAATCTGTGGGCTACATCCCTTTTTCTCAACAACATCACTAAAGGTATACCTAACAGTTTCATTTCCACACTTCTCTAAAATAGGAGCCATATACTTATTCCATTGGTTCATTAATGCTGACCAATAAACACTCATTGAAGCTGAAGTATCAATCATCAGTATATTATATGATAATTGGGTAAAAACGTCAGGGAGAGTAGAAGGTAAATGTAGAATAACATCCATCCTTCCTTCAGCCTGTAAAAAAAAATTTCAATGTATTTTCATAGAAATTATAAAAAATTTCGGCTACCTAACCTAACCTAACCCATAAAGACTACTAGGTACGACATATAATAATGAAAGAGAATGATAACTAATACTTACAATTTGTGAGGAAAGAAGATGATAAGCTTCAACCTTTACATTTATGGGAATAGATATTTCAATTCTATCCATTTTTCTGGTGGGAAAGTTGGTGGTAATGAGCTGAGAAGATAACTTAATGAATGTTATCATGCATTATCATTGGTATCCATACGTTTCAGTATGGCAGTCAGAGCATCCTCAACTGATTGTCCTTCAGGAGGTATCCCAGATTATAAGTCAGAGCATCCACATGATCGTCCTTCAGAAGGTATGGCTCCACAAGTAATTCTCTTTTCCACCAATAGACGAAATGTTCTAACGTTACAAGCCTGCAAAATTCCAACGTTTTAAAGTTTAATACTTTTCCCTATTTCACTGTTAAACTGGAGGTAACGAGGGCTTATCTTGGCCCCAGCCTCTTTGTTCTCCATGTGAATTAGCACAAATGAACAGCCTAAGAGTTACATTCACTAATATATATACTGTCAGAATGTTATGATGTCATTTCCTCTTAAAAGATCATTATGATATTATATTGAAAAGTAACATCTTTTACCACACTTTTCCAGTACTGATTCAATGCGTCGTACACACAAGGTGCCTTGGTATCGGAAGGAACATTTGTTTTATAAAAGGGGATACTACTACTCGGTGTATTGGAGTTTCGAGATGAAGAATTAAGGTGAATAAGGATACAAGAAGGTTCCATTCCTTCTATGTTCGGTACCATTTTGGGAGCAGAACATTCCACGCATATGCCTTCTTTGACTGGATTGAATTTGAATCCATCCAACTTTTCTACATCCATTATCCCGAATGGGTTGATATACGAAAATTCGTAGGTCGAAACGAATTTCCCAGTAAGTATATCTCTTACTTTCATTGATGATTCATATTTGTGTCTTCTCTACTCACAACAGACATTCTCTACCTCTATCCACAACTATTTTTTATTTAAAAAAGCACAAAAGCAATGAAATTTTTTATGAATGCATCAAGCGTGTTGTACTTCGCCTTGTTGGGTCGGTATATAATCCACCAGTTCCATTCTCAAACCTAAAGCGAATATGGTGCTCTTCATCATGATGTCTCTGGTTCATTGCCATTATTACCCAAATTGTCCCGGCCATTCCGATCGCCAATCAGACGACGATTGTCTTCATCATCAGACTTAGTTGACTCATTTGTTCAGATGTTACAAAAGTGAAAAAAAAATGCAACATACGAACAACAACAGTCTTTGCTCGGATGTTCCTTATAGCAAATGCCTCAGGGTAAAGGGTCGTGATACACATCATAGTGATTAAGTAAATATTCCCAGACTTAGTTCTGAGAAAATGGTTCCTCAGGCACGACAATAGGCCTTAGAGGAGCTTTAGGTGGTGTCTGGTTTGGTTTCCCAACAAGTTGTAACACAAGAATTACAATATTTAGCTACGTCGCCTTTCAGCTTGGGCCAGTAGAAATATTTTAAGATTTTACGATAAGTAATAGTGATGCCTTGATGTTCCCCCATAAGGTCATCATGCCAAAACTTTTGGCAGCTGCCAAAACTTTCTCCCATATAGAAGGTAGGCAACATAACCTGCTGTATTAGATGCCAGGGATCGTCGATGTTTAGTTTTCATTAGATGCCAGGGATCGTCGATGTTTAGTTTTCATTTGATGCCAGGGATCGTCGATGTTTAGTTTTCATTTGATGCCAGGGATCATTATCCTCTTTTTACAAACATTTCTCCTATATTATCTAGTTGATTTCCAATGAATGTATTCAAACATCATATATCTAAAAAAAACAATGATGATTTACAGAAAGTTTAATTAGGAGAGATATGATAAATTGTAGAATAAATTGGAGCGATCTCGCTGGTATATCAAAATGATTCTTCTATAAATATAAAATGTAGCAGACTGGTCATAGTCAACCTTTTTTTTTTTTAACCAATGTAGCATATATTGTCACAGTCTTCATCACTTTGAACCATATTTTATAAATTCAATATATAATTTTTTCATGTATAGTTCCACATATGTTATAGTCTGACAATTTTTGATTTCTATATCATGTAAAGATAAAAAAAGAGTCAGAGGAAGAAAAAAGACAATGATTTATAATATAATAAGTTTTTTTGGTTACAACAGAATAAAATGAAACCTTTTTTCGAGGAACATTTACTTTCTTCCTAGACTGAGAGAGTGTGCTAGCCAAAGCTCCTCCGTTTTAAAGCTATTTATTATACATTATGGATGTTTTAATGATTGAACTATTGGTTTAGTTGAAGCTCTGAGGACAGAGTTAAATTACCTACGGGACGAAGTACAGCAGTTGAAAGAGCATCAGGCGAAAAGAAATAAGGAGACCAGCTTTAAAAAAACACTTGGAAAGTTGTTAAGGATAGAGGTCTTAAGAAAACTTTGGTAAAGCCTCCCAAGGACATTCTTAAGACATTATGATAAATTATCTATCAGCTCACCCACAAGTTGAACTTCATTCAGATTACAGTGCTTAAAGTAACAGTTACCTAATTTTTAATTAAAGCTCTTCTAACCTTTGATATATATTGATGAAAATATCCTTGAAACGTGCTTTACAACCTTACAAAAAAAAGCTCTTCTAATAAAATTTTAATCATCACAAAAACTTGGCCTATTGGGGCCTTGCATGGCGGGCAGGGTGAGGCGTGTGAATTGACTAGTATTTACGTCCACACGTCACAAACGGTTGGTGTGGTATATTGTAACTTTGCTCATGGTTTCTTAAGATAAAAAAGAAAAAGAAAAAAAGAAATGCTTAAAAGAAATTAGAACTAGAGACTGCTATGGGGAGTATATCTTCGCCAGCTTCAGAGTCAAGGGTGCCGAGTCTGTCCTGTCTATGGGTGCAGTTTAAAGAATTCCTAACACTGATGTGTCCGAATTCAACTCAAACCTTAGAAATCTAATACTTGATAACAGACTGAACAAAAACCACCTAATTATCGCAGGGAACTATAATATTGACCTCTGCGAGCCAGAACACCCTACTGCTGTTAGCTTCCTCAACTGTATGAATTCCTGCTTCCTCATACCCTTAATCACTAGACCTACTAGAATCACTGATAGCGCTGCCACGACTCTAGATCACATCTTGACAAACTTAACCTCTCCGCTTACTTCAGGTATAATCACCGATAGCACTACAGACCATTACCTCACATTTCTCTTAACTAACATTAGCAAACCACCTCTTGAGTCAAGAGAGATACGTTTTAGACTGCACAATGTAACTGCTATAGACAATTTTATAACTGCTGCTGATAATGTCAACTGGGAGTCTGAGTTAGGTAACATAGAGGACATCAACCTAGCAGTGCAATCTTTTCTTCAAAAAACTCTTAGCCTTTATAATACCCACTGTCCTATGCTTACAAAACAAGTCACAACCAAAAGGCTCAATAATCCCTGGCTTACAAAGGGAATACTTAAATCTATTAATAAAAAACATGACCTTGAGAAGAAGTATAGGTTAGGAATTGTCTCCAAAGAATTCTCAAAGAATTACTCATTATTGCTATCTAAGATAATTAGACGAGCCAAAACTAAATACTACGAAGATAAATTTACCCAAATAAGGAGCAACATTACATGATGGTGGGTGCTGTAGAGTGTGTACGTAAAACAGTGAAGTGGACAAAGAAAATGATTTTACACCTTATTGATGTAACAATGCTGAACAGTTACAATATGTTTCTTGTGAAGACAGGTAGAAAACCATATTTCCGTTCGTTCAGTTTCCAAGTTGTGAAACAGTTGCTAGGTAAATTTGGCAAGGACACACCTGGTATACAAAGACCCATTCGAGACCCAATACTAAACCATGCTCCTGCACCCAGGCTCGCTTACAGGGAGGCCTTTCTGATACATCAAATCAAGAAATTACTACCAACTGGAGCTCGTGCAGCAGGCCAGCGCCGGTGTGTTGTGTGTTCCAGTACCAAATTGAGGCCACAGAAACGTAAATTGATGTTGACATGGTGCGAAGCGTGTGCCGTCCCTCTGTGCCATATCGACTGTTTTGCACAGTATCACAGTCTCCTGGAGTACTAAATGTGTAATTCTTTGGTAAATAAATGTACATATCAAGTTTATTTTTGTGTTTATATTGAAAAAAACCCAAATACATTGAATATTTCCTGTAAATTATACCATTTTGGTGGGCATACTTGTGACACTAATATGTCAGCGCCTAGTGAGTTTATACCATTTTTATTATAATACAACGTCTATTGCTAATAATTGGAACAATACTAGCGAAAAAAATTTGAGTAAAATGACCCAAGAATACTGTAAATAATTCCGCGAAAATAAATTCGCGGCAACTCGGGCCGCGCGAGCGGCCGTGAGTGACAGCTGGCTGACGCAGCACCCTTGAGCGCTCACGTTCTGTGACGTCATCGGCCAACTTCTCGGCTCAATTGTGTCCTTGGTATGTATAATAGAATTTTTTTATTATTTTTCCCGTGCTCAGGAGACTCAAATTAACATGTTTAGAAGACGAAAAAAAAATTTTGAATTTTTTTTTTCTTGCACACAGGGGTGTAAATGTCCATATGACCCCTGAGCAGTGTAAGGGTTAAATAACAAACCGACTCTCCTGTCTAATAACGATGGTCAGCTTTCAGCCTCTGATTCTGCTATTGAGTTCAATAGGTTCTTCTCTTCCATTGGTTCATCCCTTGCAAACGATATTCCATCTTCCAGTACTGACAATAAGGACTATCTTACAGGTAGCTATCCACAGTCTCTGTACCTAAAACCTATTAATTCCACTGACGTCAATGAGATAATCCTTTCCCTTAAAACCAAGTCTGGTGCCCTTGAGGAGATACCATCTTTAATTTACAAAAAAGCCTCCAGATCTTTAGCCCCTGCAATTGCTTTGCTCTTCAACAAGTCACTTGAACTCCAAACCTTTCCAGATATTCTAAAAAAAGCGAGAGTAACGCCTGTCCACAAATGTGGTGATCTCACAGATGTTAACAACTACAGACCTATATCAATCCTGCCAAACTTGTCAAAATTTTTTGAAAAACTAATCTATAAGCAGCTTTACTCATATCTAGCCAAACTCAATATACTTAGCCCTTGCCAATATGGCTTCAGACCCAAAAAAAGCACTAACGATGCACTTATTAGTATGCTTAACTCGATTCCTACAGCTCTTGATAAAAATGAGTTCCCTGTTGGGTTATTTATGGACCTGCGTAAAGCTTTTGATACTGTCAACCACCAAAACCTTCTTCTTAAATTACATCATTATGGAGTCAGAGGACACTCCCTACAATACCTCAAATCCTACCTTACTGACAGGCTCCAATATGTTTCTGTGAATAATACAATTTCTCCCACCCTACCCATCAACATTGGTGTTCCTCAGGGCAGCATACTTGTCCCTCTCCTCTTTCTCATCTACATTAATGACCTTCCAAATGCCTCCCAACACCTCAAACCAATTCTATTTGCTGACGACACAACCTTCATTTACTCCAGTCCTGAACCCCTTGCTCTAAATGCCTCAATAAATACTGAGCTAAATAAAGTCCATCTTTGGCTAACTGCCAACAAACTCACCCTTAACATTGACAAAACTTTCTATATTCTGTTTGGCAATAAATCCTCTAATCAAATAAATCTCAAAATAAACAATACCCAAATTTGTAACAAATTAGATGGCAAATTCCTTGGCATTCTCATTGACCACAAGCTGGATTTCCAGGGACACATTCTAAATATATCAAAAAAAGTTTCAAAAATGGTGGGCATTCTTTCTAAGATCAGATATTATGTACCACGCCCTGCCCTGGTGACTCTCTATTACTCCCTTATCTATCCATATCTCAAATATGGTATTTGTGCTTGGGGCTCTACTACCCAAAATCACTTACATCCTCTAATTACTCAACACAAAGCTGCTATTAGGACAATATCCAACTCTGGCCCCAGACATCACTTGGTACCCGTACTCAAATCTCTGAATATGTTAGACATTAAGTCACTGCACATTCTCTCATGTGTATTATACATATATAAAACGCTAAACTATAATGCCAATCCTGATCTCAAAAGCTTCATAGAAGGTTGTAACAGAACCCATGAGCACCACACCAGAAATAAATACAGTTTTGATATTCCTAGAGTACGACTTAATCAAACTAGAAATGCTCTACAAATCAAGGGGCCCAGAATGTGGAATGACCTTCCCAACCATGTTAAAGACTGTACCTCTCTCAACCAGTTTAAGTTAAAAACGAAGCTATACCTAATAAATTCCCTGTAACCTACCTTACCCTGCTATTGTCAACCAATGTCTGTTTTTCTTTAAAGAGCGCTGTTTGTCGACATAATTGTATTTGTGCTGCTTTTTCATCTATGTTTTCATTTCTTGTTTTCATTCTACTCATTATGCTCAATTAGTATTAAGCTTGTCATTTAAGTTTATCATGCACGAAACGCTTTGCGTAATAGTGGCTTTAGGCATTGTATGTACTAGCTCTACCTATAAGTCAACCAATCTTTGTAAAAATTTATTGTATGTATGTACCTTACCTAAATAAACATTTTAATTTTTTATTTTTTTTATAAGCTATTTTTTTTTTTTATGTCAGTGTTCGTATTTCCTTGTCATAATGGAGACACGCCGAGAATCTTGCACAGAAAGCTGTGAGGATACTAACCAACCAAGTAAGAGTCGTAAAGTTTCTTGTGGATTCTCTTCCCATGTTGGATTATATGGGAATGAACGCGTAGATGTGTTGTCGGCTGAGGCACGCAAACGAGATCATATAATTTTCCATGAAACTTGATGGTAACTGGCACGTCAAGGAACATATAAAAGGAGTAGAAATATTAATGAGATTATTAATTTTGTTGGAGTGAGAGTAAACACAGATATATGTCTCTCCTACCCGAACTTCTTTTCTATTACCACCACATTTTCTTGGCTTATCTCATGTCAGAAGAACAATACGTAAACTTGTTAAGGTTCATTTTGGATCTACACTAGCTGCTGGATATGACTTGTACAGGTATAATTGGAATTTACTTTTTTTTTTTTAATTTATAACTTATTTATATTTAAATATATTTGAAATGCCATTTATTTATTTTATTTATTTATTTATTTATTTATGCATATACAAGAATGTACGTAAGGAATGTGAGGATACAAATATGGTAATTACAGTCTTGCAAAGCCACTAGTATGCACAGCGTTTCGGGCAGGTCCTTAATCTAAGAAAATTTTAAGGAGGTAAATACTTGCAAAATTTATAGACAAAAAAATGATAACAGTTACATGAAATGAAAAAAAGAAGATGAGAGAAAATTGTAGGTACAGTATATTAAAGCACATAGGTAGCTAAGATTGTTTGCAATGACAGCTTGAATGGTAGTTGACAAAAATTGGTAGGCACATTACAGCAGAAACAATATAAGATTGATTGCAATGACAGCTTGAATGGTAGTTGACAAAAATTGGTAGTCACAATACAGCATATGGCTAGCACACATATTTATATTTAAATGTATTTTAATTAACAATCTACCTTTTGCTTCAGTGCTGCCTACGATGTTACTGTGCCAGCACAAGGAAAAGGTGTAATCAAGATAGATATTCAAGTAAAAGTACCAGAAGGTTGTTATGGAAGAATAGCTCCACGATCTGGTCTTGCTTTTTTTTTTTAAATCACATTGATGTTGGAGGTTGTGTCATTGATGGTGACTTCCGCGGAAATGTTTCTGTGGTTCTCTTCAATCATTCTAAAGTAGATTTTAATGTGAAAAAGGGAGATCGAATTTCACAACTAATTTGTGAACGAATATTTATTCCTGATTTGTTAGAGGAAGTTTAGGACATTGAGCATACCAAATGCCCCTGTGCCGCATATCGGTTTTTTGGATCAACAGAAATTAGTAGTAGTAGTCAAACAACTAGCTAAATATACAGTGTGAATTAGTGATTCTCAACGATTACAGTGATAAGAGTGAGTAACTTGTGTGTTGACGAAATGACTGGTTCAGGGAATACCAAATCCCAGAAGATATTGATACATTTGTTGATGACCTTAACCACCAAATTGAAAGTTGTCTCAGAATTCAGCGCCGTACGACTCGGCGAAGACCCCCTCGGAAGAAAGTGCCTCGAGGCAAAGATCCACAGAGTAAAGCTGAAGAATTAATTCACATGTGAAGTAAGGCAGCATCCTCCTCCTCCCTCTCAACGGAAATCGTCATGGAACAGCTCCTGCTACACAATGACAGAAGAATCAGAATAGCGAGAGCACAGTCTAGTGAGGACGAATATGGAGAACCTATCACAGCCCAGGAAGTAAGGGCGGCTATTAAGAGAGGTAAAATTACAGCACCTGGTGAGGATGGCATTACCTACGACATACTTAATGCACTGTGTGAAGTGTCTGGGAATCCACTACTCCAATTGTTTAACAAATCATTCCTAAATGGAGTGCTGCCCACACAATGGAAACACGCCAAAATTGTTCCCATACCAAAACCCAATGACCCTGGCAATTACAGACTTATCAGTCTCGTGTCATGTACTTGCAAGATGCTGGAAAGGATCATCCTAAAACGACTGTTGCACAAAATAGGAAGGTTTGGGGAAGGAGTCAATGGATATGTCAAAGGACGGAGCACAGCCAATTGTATAATTAATTACCTGGTTAATGACACGGCTAGGTACTCTGTATTTGTTGACATAGCCTTGCACAAAGCCCAGGGAATTGCGATCCTGGACGAGCTTGCATGCATGGGTGTCAAGGGGAGACTCATGAAATGGATTGAAGACTACCTCACAGGGAGGAAAGCTAAGGTCTACTTCAATGGAGCAATCTCAAGAACAATGAATATGGAACTCGGGACCCCCCAAGGAGGAGTCTTAAGCCCTACACTATTCAA
Organism: Procambarus clarkii; assembly: GCF_040958095.1. NCBI lineage: Eukaryota > Metazoa > Arthropoda > Malacostraca > Decapoda > Cambaridae > Procambarus > Procambarus clarkii. The sequence continues at coordinate 6,406,681 of NC_091215.1, read as the reverse complement.
TGTACTTATGAATGCAATTGCCAATATTGATTTTCCTGAAGGAACACAACTAGTGGGATATGCAGATAATGTCCTAATACAAGCTCCCACCTTTGATACAATAAAACAGGCCATTGAACTCCTTGGAAGGAAATGTATTGAGCTCGGTTTCACTCTCTCCACAAACAAGACAAAAGCATACTCCCATCGCAGGCGGAGAGAAAATGAAGAACTGCAAATTAATGGTGTAACACTTGAATGGGTTGACCACTATCGGTACCTTGGCGTCACTGTCGGCTCAAACAAGGGAAAGAAAGAGGAGCTCAATCAACTCATAGGAACATGCAAAAGTCGACTCAGGGAACTGAAACTGAAAGCTATGACCTGGAATGATGGCTATGGAGCCTCTATTGCTGTACTTAAAATGATGTACACAGACTATGTATGCTCCGTCATTGACAATGCAGCACCTGTTTTATGTATTTATTCACAAAGCGATATGAATAGGCTAGAAAGCATACAGGATGAAGCCATTTCAATCATTCTTGGAGTTCCAAAGAAAAAAACTGTTGAAATGTCCAATCTACAAAAAGAGTTATCCCTTCCCAATATTAAAGAAAGAATTGTGGAACTGAATGCTAATCTTGCAATTAAGATTGCCAGAGATCCCCATTATAATGACATGGCTAAACAAAAATTGAGCTCTGTGCTACTTTCAGGGGGAAACAAGAGAAGCAAAAAATGGCATCACAGAGCAGTCTGCTACCTTGAAGATCTTCACCTGCTTCAACAAGCTCGTGAGCTCATGCCTGTAGAATGATTACCTCCCTGGGTGGATCCCCTGAATGACTTGTGCAGGATTATCATCAATGATATGGTAAAGAAAAAAACCAACATGGTACCCCAAGAATTGAGCCACAAGTATCTTAATGAAATTTATAATGAAACTGGAGATGAACTAGATCAAATCTTCACTGATGGGTCATCTAATCCTATTAATGGCCGGGCGGTTGCAGCATACACGGTAATTAAGAAGGATGATGTATTTTTTCCACCAAAAACTGAGGAAAAAGCGCGCATTGAGAACTATACCTCTTCAACACAAGCAGAGTGAACTGCCATTGCTATGGCGTTAAGATATATTATTGAACAGAATACTACTGGTGCAGTGATTTGCACCGATTCGAGAGCAGCACTGCAAAGCCTAAATAAAGATCGGGGCGAGAATCTTGCAATAGTCGCTGAAATTAAGAAAGTTATGAAGGTACTAACCAACCAGGGATGAGTTGTCAAGTTCCTGTGGATTCCCTCCCATGTTGGAATCTATGGAAATAAACACGCAGATGTGTTGGCAGCTGAAGGTGCTGAGGGAGACCATATTGAATACTTCATACCCAAGACTCTTCTAGAAATTAGAAGTATTATTAGGGAACATCATCGTCATCTCAATCATTATGAACAAAAAAAAAGAGAATGTGGTGGTTGCGGGAGAGAATCAATAATAGAGAAAAAACGTCTTGGATACAAATGTCCACACGTACAGCAGCTTTTTGTTAACAACATATAATAAGGATGATTTATAATGTATCTTATCTACCATTTGACAGAGGCTGTTTACCTTGCAGACCGGCTGGAAATATATGAATTGAATTTCAAATTTATTGTTCCTTCTATTACATTTTTATATATGACAATTATATAACTATAATAAATACTTCTATAATTATTGACACAATATTATTATCCCTTTCACCAGATGGAATTATGTTCATTAAGAGTTAATGATTACAGGTTACAAAATTATACATTCACTCTTCCAATTAGAGTGAGTAATAATGGTTTTAATGGTTTATAATCATTTCAAAATAAAATAAATGATCCATATTCTTTTTTGACCCACAGTTTTGTTATAAGACAGAGCAGCTGCACACTTGCTTTACAGTTGCTCAGTTGGTCTCTATCCACGTGACCAGGTTAGCGTTCTCTCTCTCTCTTCACACAACTAGGTCAATGTTTTTAATAATATTCCTTTACATAACGGATTTTTATTTAGTTAAAATTTAGCCAAGGAAACCTGGTCCCAAATTCAAGAAGTAACATTTTCGTTCCCCAGGATAGTGCGCTGAGAGCATGGATGGAGATCATGAGACGTTCCTCTTCACCAGTGAGAGTGTAGGCGAAGGCCACCCCGACAAAATTTGCGATCAGATCAGCGACGCAGTGCTTGATGCCCATCTTAGCCAGGACCCTGACGCCAAAGTTGCTTGTGAAACGTGTACCAAAACTGGTATGATCCTGATCTGTGGGGAGATTACGTCCAAGGCCCAAGTTGATTATCAACAAATTGTGCGAGATATTGTTAAGAAAATTGGTTTTGATGATTCACGAAAGGGCTTTGACTACAAGACCTGCAATATTCTTCTGGCCCTGGAGCAAAAGTGTGCGGATATTGCTAATGGTGTACACATTGGGCGCAGTGATCACATCATTGGTTCAGGGGACCAGGGACTGATGTTTGGTTATGCCACTGATGAGACTTTAGAGTGCATGCCCTTAACTATTATGCTGGCACACCGTCTCAATCAGAAGATTGCAGAGCTGCGAAGAGATGGGACGTTCTGGTGGGCGCGACCTGACTGTAAGACTCAGGTCACATGCATGTATGCCTTCGATCAAGGAGCTGTCATTCCCCAAAGAGTGAACACTGTTGTCGCTTCTGTACAGCACTCAGAACAAATTACTGTTGAAGCTTTGCGTGACGAGGTTATGGAGAAGGTTATCAAGGTCATTATTCCTGAAAAATATATAGATGCTCAAACGAAATACCACATCAACCCTTGCGGAGAATTCATCATGGGTGGACCTCAAGGTAACGCTGGGCTAACTGGCAGGAAAATCATCGTCGACACTTACGGTGGGTGGGGCGCTCATGGCGGGGGAGCGTTCTCTGGCAAAGATTACACAAAGATTGACCGCTCAGCGGCCTATGCCGCCCGATGGGTTGCCAAGTCACTGGTGAAAAACAAATTATGCTGACGCTGTTTGGTTCAGGTATCCTACGTCATTGGTGTTGTGCACCCCATAAGCATCAGCATCTTCCACTATGGCACCTCACAGTACACATCAAAACAGCTTCTGAAGATTGTTAACCACAACTTTGATCTACGACTAGGACATATTGTCAAGGAGCTGGGCTTAAAGAGACCAATCTACAGTGACACTTCATGTTATGGACATTTTGGACGGCAATAGTTCTCTTGGGAGCAGCCCAAGAAGTTGACCTACCCTGAATTTTAGAGTCAAATAATTCTTAAGGGTGACTATGGCCAGTCTGCTGATATAGACAAGTAGTGTTTGGTGGGAACCTTCATTTTTATATTCAATTGATAATTTTATATACTTTTTTGACGTTTATATACTTTTTTGACGTTTTATATACCAGAGTATATAAAATCCCCGGGCCTTTTATATCTCCGAGTAAATAAATTTAAAATGACCCTATAAATAGATAGAATTTGGTTTTATCTTATAAGGTGACATCAGCGTCTGGGTCAAGATAAAGAGTCCAGGAACGTTTTCTTCCTTTAAACTGAATCCAGTTTTTATCTTTTCGGTGGGGGTTCTCTGTGGTTCTCCTCCTCCTCCTCCTCCTTCTACTGTTTGTGATTCTCCTCCTCCTCCAACTGTTTGTGGTTTTCCTCCTCCTTCTACTGTTTGTGATTCTCCTCCTCCTCCAACTGTTTGTGGTTTTCCTCCTCCTTCTACTGTTTGTGATTCTCCTCCAACTGTTTGTGGTTCTCCTTCTCCTCCTCCTCCTTCTTCTACTGTTTGTGATTCTCCTCCTTCTCCTCCAACTGTTTGTGGTTCTCCTCCTCCTCCTCCTTCTTCTACTGTTTGTGATTCTCCTCCTTCTCCTCCTACTGTTTGTGATTCTCCTCCTTCACCTCCAACTGTTTGTGGTTCTCCTCCTCCTCCTCCTCCTCCTTCTACTGTTTGTGATTCTCCTCCTTCTCCTCCTTCTACTGTTTGTAATTCTCCTCCAACTGTTTGTGGTTCTCCTCCTCCTCCTTCTACTGTTTGTGAAATTTTTACCTTTCCTACTCCTTCTCCTGCATCTTGTAATTCTCCTCCTCCATGTTATTCTTTTGTTTGTTCTTCTTTCTCGACTTCCACATAAATGTTAAATTTAATGCTAGCAAATGTGTCTGAAGAATTAATATTCTTAGCCAACATTTTACATTCCACCTCATTATTACCGTCTTCGAGTTCAAGTTTCATAACCACGAATGGGGGTAGTGAATTTTCTTTCATTGGGAAATTATCCGTATAAAATCCACAATTAAATATATCTTCACATGCAGCATGGGTACATGATTTCAACAATTTGTTCATGTAAAATCGTTTTCTTTCCTTTTGAAATTTTATACATGATGCATCTAAATTGTTCTTTAATTTGACGTCTTCAATTTCATTTAGATCTGTATAAATATCAGGTACGAAATTATGGAAATTCCATGGAAATATTAATATAATTGGATTTTTTGTATAATATCCCCTATCAATATTAGAATTTTTATATAGTTTATGTACGTAATATGCAGGATAACCATTGGTAAAGTATTGGTGGATTTTATCATAATAACTAAGAAATTTATTAAAGGGTTGAATTAGTGTCTTGTCAGTTTCGGCAGTATTTTTAGGATTATACGAAATTGGTGGTTTGGGAACAATAAAGAGACCTTTATAGCTTTTTATGTCTTCGATAAATGGCGAAAATAATGATTCTACAAGTTTGGATTTCATTTTGGATTTTCGAAGTTCAGACGAATCTGTTTGACAAACGAATTCTTTTGTTTCTTGGGCATATTCTTTTGTTTCCTGTGGTAGTTTAGAGAAATCTGCTTGACAGATGGAGGATTGTAATAATTCTCGAAGTAATTCATGAGGTTGTTCGATGGATTCCATTTGACTGATGACGTGAGGAACGCCTGAGGACTCATTTTCACTTGTTTAAGGCAGTTCAGAGGCCTTGGTTGTTAATGTTTCTTCAGAGGTCTCAGTTTGTATTGTTTCTTGAGGCAGATCGGGGGCCTCAGTTTGTGATGATTCTTGAGGTTCTTGAGGCAGTTCGGAGGCCTGAGTTGTTAATGTTTCTTGGGGCGGTTCAGAGGTTTCAGTTTGTAATGTTTCTTGGGGTGGTTCAGAGGTCTCAGTTTGTAATGTTTCTTGAGGCAGATCGGGGGCCTCAGTTTGTGATGTTTCTTGAGGTTCTTGAGGCAGTTCGGAGGCCTCAGTTGTTAATGTTTCTTGGGGCGGTTCAGAGGTTTCAGTTTGTAATGTTTCTTGGGGCGGTTCAGAGGCCTCAGTTTTGGGTGTTTCTTGAGGCAGTTCAGAAGCCCCAGTGGTTGGTTTTTCTTGAGGCAGTTCATGAGGTGTTCTGCTGACTGATGTTAATGATTCTTGAGGTACTTTAGAAGCTTCTGTTGGACCGAGGGAGGATTGTTGAGATAGTTCAATGGACTCTGGTGTTGTGTCATGGCTGATGGAATTGTAATTGTTTTCCTTTTTATATAATTTTTTAGTATTTTTAGATTTTTTCCGTGAATTAATGACTACTATAACTGTTAGGAAAATTAATAATATTATTAAAATAATAACTGTTTACAGTAGATTATTCATTCCTAATTTTCTCTTTTTTTAATTATATGATTTTTAATTCAGATATTTTTAAAAAATAAAGTAATTATTCAACCAAAGTCAAATATGTTATTGAAATATTATATATACACTTCAACTCAGAAACTTATTTATAGATTCAATTAGGGGTTGAAAATTCATACATTCTCCCTCACCGTTTTTATCCTGTTGAGTAGTTTTCCAGTATCAAGTGATATTGGATATTATATTAAACATTGGAATCTTTGTTCAATGGTTTACAACTTTGAATTTTCTATACTAATATATATATATATATATATATATATATATATACTATATTGAATAAGGTATTCAATATTAAAAATTATTTTTCAGCATCCAAGGCTATTGGATAGTGTATTCAACATTGACGTCTGTTCAATGGTTTTCAACATTGAATACACTATATACAATGTTGAATGGTGCATTCAATATTGAATGGTGTATTCAATATTGAATGAGTCATTCAATGTTGAATGAGTCATTCAATGTTGGATTGTTTTCCAGTATCCAGCACTATACTATATACTCTATACTATGTCGATATTGATTAGTTTTCTGGTTAGTATCCAATGATATTGGATAGGATATTCAACATTGAACGCGTGCAAATGTGACAACAGTCACAAACACCCTGATGGATAGTTGAAAAAAAAAGATTTGAGTCCCTGATTAAAAAAAAAAGACTACTACGACCCAACTTAAATTACTTACTGTTTTGCTTACTGAACACTGTAATACAACAGGTGTTGATGCAAACTCTAATCCAAAAAATTTCATCCCTACCACAGATGTTATTAGAAAACATATTTTCACTGGTTCCATATCGTCATCTTTTAATCATTTGTTCCAGAGTTTGTAAAATTTGGAGCCATGTTATTCTTGACTCGTCATACATGCCATTCCGCACTCTTTATCATCGATTAATATGGGATTCGTATACTCTTTTCCCTAGTCCACTTTTACACAGCAATGGAGATGGTAATTTGTCTCTTTACAATGCATCCTATATTGGGGAACAATTATGTTACATCAAATACAACATAACCGATGGAAGATACTGTATGAGAGGCCTTCTAAAGATTATCGAGACTAAAATGAATAACTGGTCGAAAATTGGTCAAGAAAAAAAAGACTGAACTATTTGAGTAATTGAATGATCATCCTGTGTTTATATCAACATTAAAAACAATGAAGAGTGTTAATCATCTTTTAAAAGGTATGATAAACAAAAACAAAGTGTGGTCTTTAGTGACAGCTATAACAATGTTCTCTCGGGATACAGATGAAATTTTACAATTGTTAAATATTTGTCTTCGAATGTATCCCACGTCAACTGTTCTGGATATTTTTTAAGGATATACAGTTATTTTTCTTTTTTTCTTTTCAAAACTTACAGCAATCTAATATTAATCATTATAAGGTACATTCTGCACTCTATCTGACCGAAAATATAATTCTTCAGTCGTCAGAACAAACATATTATTGTGAACAGGCCCTTCTAATCAATCATGTTCCAAGTAAAGGTGAAATTACACGTGTCGATTATGTTCCTGGAGTGGATATAGTCAGTATAGTTTTGAAGATAGTAAAGCGGCATTCATGTTTGCAATTTTTAATTATCGAATCGCAGCCACAATCACCACTTGTACAACAGTTACCGCAAAATGCTATTTGTTCATTTTCTATGTTTAATTCTTTTTCATTTTCTTTTGATGTATTGGTGCTTATGCCAGATTCTTCTGACATTATTAGGGAGGAAGATTGGAGAAAAAAAGTGAAAGAAATTTCAGTAATCAAATTAAGAAACATTTTATCCAATGAACAGAATAAACCCTGTTAAAATTTAAATATTAATGTATATCTACTAATGGTAAGTAAGAGGAATCTGGATTTATGTTGGATTATGTATTGTATTTTGGGACTACGTAACTTTATAATTCCTGTAAGTACTGAAATGTGTCAGGTGCAAGAAAGGAGTTGTGAAGACAATGTTTTAGTTATTTGTTCATCTATTTCAAGTATATATATGTACTGTTATGACCATTATTGTAATTCTTCTATGGAAAAATTTTGTGTTATTACAATAGATGGGAGTTTTGAAAGATTTCTAGATGATGTTCTCTCTATATATAATTTATATGACCGACATGAATATGATGGTGAATGCAATTGTTGGTTACCACCTCCGTTAACTTACAGTGAGATTTATAATGCCTATGCATTATCTTATCATAGAACACCAGATTTTATATTTTGGTTAAAAACAAAATGCACCTTTAATGGTGAATATTATCCAAGTTTTAATTATTATATCATTTATACAGATATGTTAATAACATTTCAAACTATGCCAACATTTTCATTAGCTCGATTATTTAAAGGAAAAGTTGGAATTTGTGAACATCATATGATTGCAACAATCACTAGCAATTTAAAATGTGATGTATTATAAATTGAACTGAATAATTCATTTGAAAAAAGATATTAATACACTTCTTGGACAACAATTGGCGACATTTAATGAAATTAATATAAGTGAACCACCACTACTGTCTTCATTGTTTTAAATCTCTAAAGGATGAATATTTTGCTCTAAAACAAAAAATCAATTCCGGTGATATGGTAGCGGTAAGATTTACACGTTTTAATAGTTTTAATTTAATATGTGCTCAATGTGCAAATATCAATGATGAGGAATAACTGTATATTAATATTTTATTTAATCCTATTTTATATAAAAAAATGCACATTTAACCCTTACACTGCTCAGGGGTCCTTGGGACATTTACACCCCTGTGCGCAAGAAAAAAAAAATAAAAATTATTTTTTTCGTCTTCTAAACATGTTAATTTGTGTCCCCTGAGCACGGAAAAAATAAAAAAAAAACGTAGGTGACATATTTTGGTCGCAATTGACCGAGGAAATCTGGCAAAAAGTGGACGTTGACAGAGCGGTTGTCAGACCTGGTCAGCGTCACCCACGTTGACAGATGGGAGTTGCCACAAAGATATTATTACCTAATTGTTTCAATGTCTCCAATTGATTTTTTCTTAGTTTTTTTGCAGTAATATTATTCAATAGTGTGTATTGTAATATATTTATATAATAAAACTGGTTAATAATTGCTATACTCAAAAGTAAGATGTGCATATTAGTGATTCAATTATTATGTTTATAAAACAATGAACAAATAGTTTTGCTGCTATTACACTCTATACACAAGTTATATATAAGTATTGGCATGTTTTGGTCACCATAACGAACCACTAAGTTGGTATTGAGAGTCGAAAAGCAACGAGGAGTTACTGCCACACACCAGCCAGCCACTCGCTGCCACTCCTTCAACACACGCACTAAACTTTCTCCCCCAACAATACCAGTTGTGGTGTTATTACACTATATACAGACGTTATATATATGTATGTGTATATTTTGTTCACCACAACTGTACAGCTAAGCTGATATAGTTAGTTCAGACACTAAGAGTCGTCGCTATACACAGATGGCGGCTGGCGGCTCCCTCACTCATTCAAGGTCACACGCACTAAACTTTCATCCCCAACAATACCATTTGTGGTGTTATTACACTATATACAGACGTTATATATAAGTATGTGTATATTTTGTTCACCACAACTGTACAGCTAAGCTGATATAGTTAGTTCAGGCACTAAGAGTCGTCGCTATACACAGATGGCGGCTCCCTCACTCATTCAAGGTCACACGCACTAAACTTTCTCCCCCAACAATACCAGTTGTGGTGTTATTACACTATATACAGACGTTATATATAAGTATGTGTATATTTTGTTCACCACAATTGTACAGCTAAGCTGATATAGTTAGTTCAGGCACTAAGAATCGTCGCTATACACAGATGGCGGCTGGCGGCTCCCTCACTCTTTCAAGGTCACACGCACTAAACTTTCTCCCCCAACAATACCTTTTGCAGTGTTATTACCCTATATACACATATTATATATAAATATCTACATGTTTTATGCACCGTAACTGTACACCTAAGCTTGTAGTGCGCCCAAAGAGCATAGTGGCCACCCTCTAAACAGCTAGACAAATCGTGCAGACGACGTCACCTCCGTCACACATATGGCTCCTCCCAGCATAATCCTTTTGCTGTTATTACACTAATACACACATTATATATAAGTATCTACATTTGTGTTCACCATAGAGAACCACTGACCTGGTATGGTCAATGCAAACAATAACAGGTGGCCACACAGTCAGTAAACGATGCAATCTCCCTCCGTCTCTCAGCATCACTCCTCCCACAGCGCTAATTATTACAACAATCCTGCTATTATCACATCCCTGGTTATTTATATCACAGTCATTGGTCATCTGTAATATTGTCATCGCTAAATAATAACAATTATATATTTATTTAGACATTTTTCGGCGATGCTGTGGTCACAAGCTGAACATCAATGCTGTTCGCTCATGCTGCGTGCGCCGGCCTTGGTTGCTCCAACAGTACTGTGCCTCTCACACCTGAGAATATTGCCCAGATTTTTTTTTTAAATGGCATCTGTTTACAAGAGCCCTGAGGAAGCTACTGTGAACCCCGTGTAGCCACGGGCCATTTGAATCAGGCCTGGCACCCTATGGCGTATATATACGCCATGCGCACCATGGGACATGTTACTCAGGGCGTATATATACGCCATGCGCAGTTTAAGGGTTAAACTGACCATGTATTAATTATTATATTATAAATACAGATATGTTACAACAGGTTGTTAAACTATACCAACTAACTTTCTATTTTAGTTACCATCTCAATGAGGTTTATAATGTTTATACATTATCATAGAACACCAATTTTTATATTTTTTTTGGTTAAAAGCAACAACATCTAAGTCATAATTATAATATCATGTATACAAGATATGTTAACAACCTTTCTCTGTTGTTATTATTATACATCAGAGCATGGAAGGCTCTTCTACAGTCAAGCCATCCTTTATCACTTGTTTCCAGACACTATGTCGACCCTTAACAAAAATACACTTTAGAAACATTTCAGGATCCGAGGAAATAACGATCTAAGGTGCCGGTTCAATGGACATTTGAAAGCCTTCTTTGTTTCCATATTTCATGCGTTTATTACATCTTATCCGAAAAATGGATTCATGCCCAGGGTTATTCTAGTAGGAATTTTATTTCTTTCTCAGTAGGCTTGTTTGTAGGATTTATAATTATGCTAGGCATTTGTGGAATATAACTGTTTCTAGGTAGAAAATGATTTAAACGTAAACCATTATAAGGGGTAATTTGCCAGTGATCATTACTACTACTACTACCTTATACAATAATCCGAACAAACCTTTTAAAGTGAGGACAACAGCTGAATGAAATGCTTGAGTTTTGAGTCGGGGTCAGGAAGGATGGCAGTGGCGACACTTCTTCATACTGAGTGGTACCGGATGTAAATGCTTTTTATAGAAGCATAAAGCTTATAAAGCTTCTAAAGCAATACAGCATTCTGCTGTATTGTGCCTACCAATTTTTTGTCAACTACCATTCAAGCTGTCATTGCAATTAATCTTAGCTACCTATGTGCTTTAATATACTGTACCTACAGTTTTCTCTCATCTTTTTTTTTTTCATTTCATGTAATCTGTTATCATTTTTTTGTCTATAAATTTTGCAAGTATTTACCTCCTAAAAATTTTCTTAGATTAAGGACCTGCCCGAAACGCTGCGCGTGCTAGTGGCTTTACAAGACTGTAATTACCATATTTGTATCCTCACATTCCTTATGTACATTCTTGTATATGCATAAATAAAATAAAATAAAATAAAATAAGAAGCGCATGGTCGATTGATGCCACTGAATGTATTGATACATTTATAATGTTTATTATTATTTTAATTTTGGTTAGCTAATGATACCTCTTATATTACAAATATTATACTAAACTCTTTCATCTGAAACCGCCTGCCGTCATGTCAGTCATGACGGAGGAGGTGCTGCTGCTGCTCCCGTGCTGTGCTTTGCTTTGCCCTCGGTCAAAGACGCCCATTCCGCCTCTCTCGCGATCACAGGGTCCACCCCTGGGGCTATTGTGCCGGCTTCCTCTTCGGGTTTTCGAGGTTCAGTGCCTTGGCACCTTCCCGAGCCCTCGCTCAATGTGTTCATGGACGCTTGCAAAAATGAGGACGTCGACAATCTGGCCATATTATCGACTTGATGGAGAGGATGTTCTTAGATGCACCCCCTCCCCCACCCCCACGTCTTAGTTTCACTGTATTTATGGAAAGATAATAATAACACAAATGAGATTATAATAGAGATAGTAATTATTGTATACCTGGGATGGAAGGTATATAAACAGGCAAATTATGAGGGTTTATAGACCAGTTCATCTGCTCCTGTAATCACAGTAAGTACTGTTCCTGAGTGTAGTCGTATACCAAAAACAAATTTATTTACCATACCATTTGATTTTTTATTAAATAAAAAAATAATGGGAGATGTTATTACTGAATCACAAGTTAAAATTTTAGTTGGTAAATATTTTATTGATATATTAAATTATTCAATTAATCTTGATAATTATAATATAAAGCATATTTATTTGCTAATGTTTGATATGTTAGATAGTGAATTTAATAATATATCAGTTATGTTTGACACATATATAGATATATGTCCAAATATTGGGTTTTTAATAATAAATAAAAAATGGGATCATTACCGATGTGAATTTATTCTTGATTTTATTCGAAGACAATTCAGTTATTATTTATACAAACTCCTAAAAAGAATTCATATTATCAAATTATACATTATTCTCTTAGAAAATACGTTACGATATCAAGGATGGGCTCTTATGGAATCTATTTGGACTATACAAGGAAAAATACCTTATTCTCTAATTAGAAAACCTATATTGAATGAATGACGTATTAAACCCATTCTTATAAATAAATAAATAAATAAATGTTTATTTAGGTAAGGTACATACATACAAGAAATTTTTACAAAGATTGGTTGACATATAGGTAGAGCTAGTACATACAATGCCTAAAGCCACTATTACGCAAAGCGTTTCGGGCATGAAGAGAGTCTCGAGAGAGAGAGAGATTGTCTTCTGTCCCATACCGATATATATGACCTAAAAGATAATTTAAGTAATGTATATAATCGATCACCTACTGTAAAATATGTAAATGAAGTAACAAGAATTGTTAATTATAATTTGTATAATTTACTTATTAAAAAATTTAAATGTGTAAATTGGTTAGAGACTATTGATCTCTGTTCTCTCCCCAAACAAAATCTTAAAAGATCAAACTGCCTTCCTAAAACAAAATCTGAAAACAATTTGGAATGTTTAGGGGATATTCTTCGAACTATCGATCTTCATATATATAAAGATGGGGAAGTCTATAAATATAAAAAACATCGCTGATTTATGTATGTGTGTGTTGTATGGTGTGGAAATAATCTAAATCATATTTTTTTCTTTTGTCTACAGGATGTTTAAGTAAGAATAGACTTATTGATTGGCTTCCATCATCATCATCATCATTATCATCATGATGTTGCTGTTAGAAGATTTCATTTGGCAACCACTTTTATATGAAATTCAATTGTATTTAGATGATGTTTATAGTACACACATATTTAACCTGTGTACAGTTCTTTGTAGTCTTTTTTGGTATTATTCAGGGTTTAGAGAAGTGAATTTTGTTGCACTTGTTTTTTGCCTAATATGTGAAAGAAACAGAGAAGTTTGCAGGAATCAAGTTCAATATATGGTTATATATTTCTGCTTAGGAATTGGTATATGTACTATAGATGACACAAATATCTTATTTTTAGTAGCATGTTTAATGATTACTTATTTTATGTGGAAATTAATCTATTGAGTACATGGTTATTATATGGTTTTAAGTATGGGATTAACGTTACTCCTTTTTTTTATATGAACTGTTATCAGGTTGTATTAACTTTATTTTATTTATTTATTCTATTTTACAGTACATATATCATAATAATCAAAGAATTTGCTGAAGGCAACCAAACAGATTTATTTCATGGTGCATTTTTACATTTAATAGTGTTAATGGTACACCCAAAGAAAAAGAAATCCTCTCTACCTAAGTTAGTAAATATTGAAGTTGATTTAGATCACATTCTGTTGCAAGATCTTTCAGTTGCACATATTCCATTCTGGGGACATTATGTAAATAATAAATTTTCACCTCAATTCCACCCTGAACTACCAATAGATGGTTATCCACGTTCATCTTTCTTTTCTGAAGATGAACGATTATCTTGGCAAGGTGAGATTGCTTATTTCCAGCCGAAATCTACTGTCTTAAATTGTGCATCAAAAAAAGGATTAGAACATCTTCAAAGTATTTTGTAATCATGCTAACCATTATTATTGGCAACAGCACAATTTTATTTTTGGAAATCATATACTTACCAAGAAGGAACTTGATGAAATAATGAGTTTTATACACCCAAAGGACACTGTGGTGTCTATTTATGCTCGTGGTGGATGGATTGAGAGTTTTTTGCTGGATCGAGGTGTGAGCATTATTCCAACAGAAAACATAGAAAGATTAGAGTATATAACTGCAGTTAAATGGTTACCAAATGGGTATATTAGGCATATAGTTAAAGAAACTTGTATTAATAAAGAATATTCAAATGCCAATATACTTATAATCAATGAACCAATTGGGAATTTTTATATGACTGTCGTTAGTATACTTAAAAGTTTCAAAGGACGACTAGTGATAATGTTTGGTTCCAACTTTCCTATGGTTATTAAAAGTGTTTTAAATGAAAATTCATTCATGTACAAACATCCAGTGTGCCCATTTTTATTAAGTCTACTGTTCATTTTTATATAAGAATAGACAATATCATATGATTATTGGAGTTGTTATTGTGTGGAAATATATAATGAGAATTGATGACATTAATAATAGTTTTGATTTTTAAAATTATACACCCCAAAAAAATTCCTGGCTTGTACTAATGTGAGGTTAAATTTAATAAGGAATTTATTTATAAGGTAAATAAGTTAATAAAGGATGATTCTGACTTTAATTATAAACAGTTATAATTACCCACAACATCTCAATGGTAATAATGATTTAATATCTAAAAAGATTTATGATATATAAGGTTTATTTATATCAACTGATTTTTGGATTTTTCTTTTAACCAATTATAAACCATTTAATAAATTTATATAGACCAAATTATACTGTAACAAAAATGGTGCCATATCTGTCTAGGAAAAAGGGTATAGTAGATATTTGGAATAACATGTATATTAAATTTGGGGATGAAGAGGTTAATGAAGATGATTATGATGAGAGTTGACAGATCGAACACTAGTTTCACAATTATATATCTTTATTAATGATACTATATAATAAAATGTCAGCTCATAAGGTTGGTTGGTTTTGTCCAAGTCAGGCAGAACAAGTACAGCCAGTGACAAGTCAGTCAAGCAGAAGAAGTACAGCCAGTGACAAGTCAGGCAGAACAAGTACAGCCAGTGACAAGTCAGGCAGAACAAACACACCCAGTGACAAGTCAGGCAGAACAAGTACAGCCAGTGACAAGTCAGGCAGAACAAGAACACCCAATGACAAGTCAAGCAGAACAAGCACACCCAGTGACAAGTCAGGCAGAACAAGTACAGCCAGTGACAAGTCAGGCAGAACAAGCACACCCAGTGGCAAGTCTGGGTTTCAGTTTTTATAATTGCTGTTATACAATTACAAATTATTAGCAGGAATTGCTAAAAATTTATAAGACCCAAGCTTAAAGAACAAGAGGTCATAAATTTTTAACTAACTCAAAATAAGATATAGAAAAACATCATTACTTACTTAAGTACTTATCAACCACACGAGATTTAATGGAACATTATTTTTTTTTTTAATTTCACCAGGTCTGAAAATGAATGTCGGAGTTATCAAATGTAAAGCTGATATATCTTTGGTAAACTGTTCCAACAAATGTTCGTCCAGGCTGGTTATGCTTTTAAATACAGTTCCACATTCAAAACAAGTAAAAAAGTTGTTTAAAGATTTGAGACTGATTTGCTGTTTGTTTCCACATATATCATATTTTTTTCCGCTGTTTGTTTTCAAAGGCTGAATCATGTGGATTGATTTCAAATGTTGGGTCAAGTTATATTCATCCCTAAATCTATTCCCACACAATTGACATTTTAACCGTTTTACTCTGTGTGTTCCCATATGTCTAGGCAAGTCGTATTTTTTAATGAATTTTTTTCTACATACTTCACATGAAAACCATTTTTCTCTAATGTTTTTTTTTCACATTCACTGCACCTTTGGATTTTTACCGGTATGAATTGTAAAAATGATAGTCTTCTTCGTACGAGTTGTGAAATGGATGGTCAGGCTTCTTATTGTACTATATTTTTTTCCACATATATGACATAAAAAGTTTTTTGTTGTATGTTTTTTTTTTTTATCAAGTGACATCTCTAAGAGAATTATCTCACTTCCACCTGAAAAGAAAACAAAATTAATTAATTTATATAATTATTCTGATTTATAATATATACATTGACTCTTATTACATTACAGTAATATGATATACTTTATTTTTGTTACTTAATAATTTACTTGGTTATAATAGACTTAAGTAAATTATACAACATACGTTTGGGGTTGGGGTTGAAGAAACATTAAATGTTGAATGTGCTTTAGATTGTGTGATTATTGTTTTACTACTCAGAATAAAGTGTTTATGAAGTATGGTGAACCTGTAATGATTTACAGAGCCTGGCAATCTCTTTTATATACCAATCCAGTCAGACTGATACAGACTTGAAAGGCTATAGTTACTTATATTTAAAAGATTATTTTTGCTCATGCTCATGAAGTAATTAAAAACGTTTCCTCAGTGATCATCTTACCCAGTTATTTGTGACGTATTTTTCATTGTTTTTATAATTATTTAACTGATCAATAACCATTTGAGAATATATTTCTCTCTCTCTCTCTTACCCTATGTTATATATTTATATATTTACAATGAAGGGAAGAGAAGGGGATGGCTCACTGGGATGTGTTTTGTCAAAGAAAAACCCAGCACAATAACACTGCCTGAGTAGTAGGTGACTGCCCTCAACAAGAAGAGCAAGGGTTTATTTAGACCTACTCTCTCTCCAAGTGTTAGTTTAAAATATTATTTGTTTCTTCACAATCAATCAATCATCGTGGGAGTGTGATTCTTTATTTATGTTATTTTTCAGACCTGAACCTAAACGTGTACTTGTCAAATAGAGGATAATGGAGGAGAGAAAAGAAAAAATGAAAAAGGAAGTTCAATTTAATCCACATATAACGATACGATATTTATATGTGGGGGCATATGCATATCAGAAAGCTAGAATAGATGGTAAAATATGGAACACAGCTGGTGCAGATCGGGATCGTTTCAAGATGCGATGTGTGAGCACTTCAAAAATACTAAATGATGCAAGAATATTTGACAAGGATCATAGGGAAAAGGTTTATTTAGAGCGAATAAAAGAGATATAGAAATGAAATATCATTTATTCAATTCCTATCTATATACTAAATCGGTCATATTTAATCAATGATATAAAATGTAGTAGTATAGAGGGGGGGGGGAACCCCCCAAAATGGTTGTATCATTTAAACTATTTAAAAGTTTGTTAAGCAAGCAAAGTTGTACTTAGATTCATATCTCCCAAAACAGGCAACCACCTAACACTAGGACAATTTGTCTTAACATTATATTATATTGATCACTATGTCTTCCTTATCTATCTGACCATTATTATAACACCAATATATCCACATAAGAATTATTAATTCGCTATTGTCCCATAATATATAATACCATTCTTCCTTTCTCAATGTTGATGATTTTTTCAATACAATGAAATTTCCTTTAACATTAAAATTATACACATCTTTGGTCTCATTGTTTCGATTTTCAAACATTTTTATCATGTTTGGCAATGACTGATTATGTGCCAAAGCCCAAACTTGTAGTTTGTGAATTTTATCACACATCTCATTTTCATTGATTGATTTACTCCACACATCTTGTTTGTTAGATGAAGATTGACTGAATACAGTTCCAACCAACACCCACAATACCACCAACATCACCATCATTTTATAATTATCTGATAATGACAAAAAAAATAGGTCTTTGTATATTATAAGCTCAGAAATATATAATACAATGGCAAATAACAAGATTATGATTTTTTAATATAAATAATGTAAATATCATACAATACCTTCAAGAGATGATTTTAAGGATTAGCTAAAGATGCGCGTTGGAGTAACTCTTAACCCAGCTCAGACCGGCATATCTCCTATCCGTCCCTTATTAGAATGCACAAGACAGTGTGGGTATCTCTCTTACATCCTGTCATCATATACATCACAATAGATTTGACCAGCTGATAAATGGACCGACTCAGCCGGATTTCCTTGAAAAATCTATATATGATTTGATTTACATACCTTATTTTTTATATAATTATCTTTTTAGTAATAATATTTAAACAGGTTAGTATATTATGCTTTACAGTATTAAATCCTACATATAACAAAATAATTCCAATATTATTAAACATTTTTTTTTTTTAAATCTCGGTTAATTTGTTCAATGTCTATATAATGAGTAGGACCTTGAATTCCTATACCTAATTGTAAATCTGAGAAATATATATCAATTTCAAATAGTTGGGTTTTTTTATAGTCCTCTTTTGTTTATTTCTACTTTGATATTATTATTTTTTTGTTTTTTTGGTAAATGATAAAATATAGATTTATATACACGATATTCTAATTTACTCTTAAATTTTCCAAAAGGAATATTTCTATATTTTTTATTCATAGTTTTTTATATCCCATTTACAATAGATTTTTCTTTATAAAAAACAATCACTTAAAAAAAATCCTAAAAAAAAAAATGTTACATTTTGAGGAAGAAAAAGACATAGGTAAGAAGTTTGAATGTATATAATTGAAACCAAAAACCCTTGCATAATTTTCAAGTAAATAAGAACAGCGATGATTTACAAGAAGAGTGTACCTCTCTCAACCAGTTTAAGTTAAAAACGAAGCTATACCTAATAAATTCCCTGTAACCTACCTTACCCTTCTATTGTCAACCAATGTCTGTTTTTCTTTAAAGAGCGCTGTTTGTCGACATAATTGTATTTGTGCTGCTTTTTCATCTATGTTTTCATTTCTTGTTTTCATTCTACTCATTATGCTCAATTAGTATTAAGCTTGTCATTTAAGTTTATCATGCCCGAAACGCTTTGCGTAATAGTGGCTTTAGGCATTGTATGTACTAGCTCTACCTATAAGTCAACCAATCTTTGGAAAAAATTATTGTATGTATGTACCTTACCTAAATAAACATTTTATTTTATTTTATATTTAAGAAGATGATGATGGGGGTTCTGGCAGGAGCTGTCACTGGTGTGGATATAGTGTGAGTGGTGGTATCTATGATTTCCCCAAATTTCATCTTAACAATGTAAGATAGATAGTTTTTTTTATGGCACTTGCACTTGGCTCTCTTTCCATATGTGTTGTTCTACCCCTGTCTCCCCATCCTATCTGTGATTAATTTCGTGAAACCATTATAAATATACAGATAAAGAATATCTTTCTCTCATTCTATCACAGATTACAATGGATAAGCTGGTGCTGGCAGCGATGGCCTTAGTGGTGGTGTTCTTGGAGGCGCAAGTTCTGGCGGCGGTGATGATGGCGCTCTTGGATGCACTGGTCCTGGCGGTGATGGTGGTGCTCTTGTTGGTTCTGGTCCTGGCTGTGGTGGTGGTGGTGCTTTTTGAGGTTCTGGTCCTAGTAGTGGAAGTATTGCTGTTGAAGGTCCTGGTCCTGGTGGTGGTGGTCAAATTGCTTGAGGCCATATTAGGACAACCCCGGGGCCCAGCAACCCCTCGGTCCGGTCCTCAACCAGTCACCCTTTTTTTTCTTTCAAACCCGTCATGAAAATGTTCACCTGACTCGTCATGATTTTCCTCTTACCATGTCGAATATGGTAAAAAAACGACTAAGCTAGCTAACTAGCTAGTTATGAATATAATTTTTAAACTGTATTAATATGGAGTATAATAATACAAATTATTTATAGTTATGGATTTCATTAAATCACAATGATTCCTCCCTGGACAACAAACCATCCACCATCCTTCTTCTTCCAGCACAAGCGTGCTCCCGATGCTCAATGCAAACTCACAAAAACCGATGCTTGGCATGTACAAATATATTCTTCCTCATCTTCTAAGTTATCATCATCATCTTCTTCATATAATACCATTGCTATTAATATAGTAATTTTTTTCTTAATTTGGACCAATTACCTTGCTTCATATAATGGTCAATAAGAAATTCTAATTTTTCATCAGAAAATTCAGTCATATTTTTTAATAATTATAAATATGTCAATAATACCTTGTGATTTATCATTTACATTTATTAATAATTAAATTAGCCATGGTTAAAAAAAAACATAATCTGATGTTCTTGTCTACCTGCAATGGGCTGTAAAAGAAATATCCATAAATCAACTAAATGATTAATATGTAATGAAGCAATAATCTCATTTTTGTCTATAAGATTATTTAATCTTTAATTTATCGTTTTCTTGAATATTACATGACAAATTAATCCCAATCAAATTTTTTATTAAATAACAATCCTGACATATCATAAATTTTCTGTTTAATTAATTGACGTTTATTAAGGTTAGATGAATAATAATATTAATAAATTTCTGAGTTGTTAAATTCTCCAATTTTATAGTATATAGATGAAAAGTCTTAATTAAATTTGTATGTGTGCCTTTGTGTGTGTGTAAGTGTGTCTTTGTGTGTGTGTGTAAATGTGTCTTTGTGTATGTAAGTGTCTTTGGGTGTGTGTGTGTGCCTTTATGTGTGTGTGTGTGTGAGTGAGTGTGTCTTTGTGTGTGTGTGTAAGTGAGTCTTTGTGTATGCAAGTGTCTTTGGGTGTGTGTGTAAGTGTCTTTGTGTGTATAAGTGTGTGTGTGTGTGTGTGTGTCTTTGTGTATGTAAGTGTGTGTGTGTGTCTTTGTGTGTGTGTGTCTTTGTGTATGTAAGTGTCTTTGGGTGTGTGTGTAAGTGTGTCTTTGTGTGTGTGTGCCTTTATGTGTGTGTGCGTGTGTGTGTGTGTGTCTTTGTGTGTGTGTGTAAGTGTGTCTTTGTGTATGCAAGTGTCTTTGGGTGTGTGTGTAAGTGTGTCTTTGTGTGTGTGTGTGTATGTGTGTGTCTTTGTGTGTGTAAGTGTGTGTGTCTTTGTGTGTGTGTGTCATTGTGTACTCACCTATTTGTGCTTGCAGGATCGAGCATTGACTCTTGGATCCCGCCTTTCCAGCTATCGGTTGTTTACAGCAATGACTCCTGTCCCATTTCCCTATCATACCTAGTTTTAAAAGTATGAAGAGTATTTGCTTCCACAACCTGTTCCCCAAGTGCATTCCATTTTTCCACTACTCTCACGCTAAAAGAAAACTTCCTAACATCTCTGTGACTCATCTGAGTTTCCAGTTTCCACCCATGTCTCCTCGTTCTGTTATTATTACGTGTGAACATTTCATCTATTTCCACTTTGTCAATTCCCCTGAGTATTTTATATGTCCCTATCATATCTCCTCTCTCCCTTCTTTTCTCTAGTGTTGTAAGGTTCAGTTCCTTCAGACGCTCTTCATATCCCATCCCTCGTAACTCTGGGACAAGCCTCGTCGCAAACCTCTGAACCTTCTCCAGTTTCTTTATGTGTTTCTTCAGGTGGGGGCTCCATGATGGCGCGGCATACTCTAAGACGGGTCTCACGTAGGCAGTGTAAAGCGCCCTAAAAGCCTCCTCATTTAGGTTTCTGAATGAAGTTCTAATTTTCGCCAGTGTAGAGTACGCTGCTGTCGTTATCCTATTTATATGTGCCTCAGGAGTTAGATTAGGTGTCACATCCACTCCCAGGTCTCTTTCTCGAATCGTTACAGGTAGGCTGTTCCCCTTCATTGTGTACTGTCCCTTTGGTCTCCTGTCACCTGATCCCATTTCCATAACTTTACATTTACTGGTGTTAAACTCCAGTAGCCATTTCCCTGACCATCTCTGCAGCCTGTTTAAGTCTTCTTGGAGGATCCTACAATCCTCGTCTGTCACAACTCTTCTCATTAATTTTGCGTCATCCGCAAACATTGACATGTATGATTCCACTCCTGTAAACATATCATATACGTAAATTAGAAAGAGGATTGGTCCCAGCACCGATCCTTGAGGTACTCCACTTGTTACTGTTCGCCAGTCCGACTTCTCGCCCCTTACCATTACCCTCTGGCTCCTTCCTGTTAGGTAGTTCTTCACCCATACTAGGGCCTTTCCGCTTACTACTGCCTGCCTCTCAAGTTTGTATAGCAGTCTCATGTGCGGTACTGTATCAAAGGCCTTTTGGCAGTCAAGAATGTGTGTGTCTTTGTGTGTGTGTGTCTTTGTGTGTGTGTGTGTGTGTCTTTGTGTATGTAAGTGTGTCTGTGTGTCTTTGTGTGTGTCTTTGTGTGTGTAAGTGTGTGTGTCTTTGTGTATGTAAGTGTCTTTGGGTGTGTGTGTAAGTGTGTCTTTGTGTGTGTGTGTGCCTTTATGTGTGTGTGTGTGTGTGTGTGTGTGTGTGTGTGTGTGTGTGTGTGTGTGTGTGTGTGTGTGTGTGTGTGTGTGTGTGTGTGTGTGTGTGTGTGTGTGTGTGTGTGTGTCTTTGTGTGTGTGTAAGTGTGTCTTTGTGTGTGTGTGTAAGTGTGTCTTTGTGTATGTAAGTGTCTTTGGGTGTGTGTGTGTGTAAGTGTGTGTGTCTTTGTGTGTGTGTGTGTGTGTGTGTCTTTGTGTGTGTCTTTGTGTGTGTGTGTGTGTGTGTGTGTCTTTGTGTGTGTGTGTGTGTGTGTGTCTTTGTGTGTGTGTGTGTCTTTGTGTGTGTGTGTGTCTTTGTGTGTGTGTGTGTCTTTGTGTGTGTAAGTGTGTGTATCTTTGTGTGTGTGTGTGTGTGTGTGTCTTTGTATATGTAAGTGTGTGTGTGTGTCTTTGTGTGTGTCTTTGTGTGTGTCTTTGTGTGTGTCTTTGTGTGTGTGTGTCTTAGTGTGTGTGTCTGTCTTTGTGTGTGTGTGTGTGTCTTTGTGTGTGTCTTTGTGTGTGTCTTTGTGTGTTTAAGTGTGTGTGTCTTTGTGTGTGTAAGTGTGTGTGTGTGTGTAAGTGTGTCTTTGTGTCTTTATGTGTGTGTATGTCTTTGTGTCTTTGTGTGTGTCTTTGTGTCTTTGTGTGTGTATGTGTGTGTGTGTGTGTCTTTGTGTCTTTGTGTGTGTGTGTGACTTTGTGTGTGTGTATGTGTGTGTGTGTCTTTGTGTGTGTGTGTGTGTGTGTGTGTCTTTGTGTGTGTGTGTGGGTGTCTTTATGTGTGTGTGTGTGGGTGTCTTTGTGTGTGTGTGTGTGTGTGTGTGTGTGTGTGTGTGTGTGTGTGTGTGTGTGTGTGTGTGTGTGTGTGTGTGTGTGTGTGTGTGTGTGTGTGTGTGTGTGTGTGTGTGTGTGTGTGTGTGTCTGTGTGTCTTTGTGTGTGGGTGTCTTTATGTGTGTGTGTGTGGGTGTCTTTGTGTGTGTGTGTGTGTGTTTACTAGTTGTGTTTTTACAGGGGTTGAGCTTTGCTCTTTCGGCCCGCCTCTCAACTGTCAATCAACTGTTTTACTAACTACTTTTTTTTCCACACCACACACCCCAGGAAGCAGCCCGTGACAGCTGACTAACTCCCAGGTACCTATTTACTGCTAGGTAACAGGGGCATTCAGGGTGAAAGAAACTTTGCCCATTTGTTTCTGCCTCGTGCGGGAATCGAACTTGCGCCACAGAATTACGAATCCTGCGCGCTATCCACCAGGCTACGAGGCCCCTTGTGTGTGTGTGTGTGTGTACTCACCTATATGTACTCACCTATATGTGCTTGCAGGATCGAGCATTGACTCTTGGATCCCGCCTTTCTAGCTATCGGTTGTTTACAGCAATGACTCCTGTCCCTGTGTGTGTGTATGGTTTTATATTTCTCCAGAAGTGGCAACTAAGCGACTAGAAGTTATATAAAGAGACTTCGTGATTTATTTGGTACACTTCTACTCCACACTTCTACTCCTTCATCTCTACAGTCCAAAATATATGTTTTAGACATTCTTTATTTGAAATTATGAAACAACCTAATCTTTCACCCACATCAAATTGCTTATTGAAATATGCATCTAATGGCGACCCCATCCATTTACTAGAAATCAGGAACAACCTCAGGCAAGATAACAACTTTTTCAGAATTAAGATCTCGATTAGAACTTTAAACATAATTGATCCAAACCAGTTCCCCATCTCTAACCAGACTACCAATTCTGCCTCACCTTCATCCCCTCATAAATGGGAGGATGATGATCTTCACCTTCAATCGACAGCTTCATTATCAAAAAACCTTACATCGCAGCTCGTCACAACCTTACCTAAAGCATCAAACAACAGCAATAATAATCAGATAACCTCATTAAGTACAACCCTCTCCCTGCGCTAGAGAACCAAGAAGATTCATCGTCACTGATATTACGGAATTCAAACACAGAAAGTTTATCAGAAGGAAATGGTTGTGGTAAGTAAGTGTGTATTTTAGTTTTAGTTTTGGACATCCAAATGTATTTATTGTTTGAAATTTGTTGAAAATTAAGCTATTAAAAATGAATGTTCCTGGTTTCATGGATTTACGAAAATCCTTGAAAAATCATAAATTCATTATTTTAATTTTCAGGGATTGGTGAACAGATGAAGTTAAAGATGTAAAGTCCAACAACAGTCTTTCCGAATGTTACGACCCTGGGTTCTCCAGTGGAAACCAGAGGTCAAAATTGAGCTATTAAACTTCCTAAGTAGTACAGTTGGCGCATTTCGAATGGAAATTGTTTGTATCTTCCCTGCCAGACGTAAGACTATTATTGTTTCTCAAAGAGCATTTAAAGACTGAGCTGGGGGTTGATTATTAAATAATAACATAGGCACCAACTTTGCTTACTAATACTTTCTAATCATTCATAAAGTAACAATACGTTGCATAGGGGAAGATCTTTAATGTGCTTAGCTGCACGATCATTTAGGCTCCTTCCGGCACCACGACATGAGGGAGGCCAGGTGGTCGTGAGGAGCGCTCTCTTCTCTCTGGCTGGTGTGGTGCGGTTAAGACCTACTCTGTGGCTGCTCCCCTACTCTCCTTCCTTCTCCTCTTACTTATTTCCCTTACCTGAAGTTCCTGTATCCTTAAGCTAAGTACAGGGCATTAGTGAGTGTGCCTACTCTGGTAGTAACGATTGGTGAGACCTGGGGATAGTATTTTGCCAGTGTTTGGGTACCCCTAAGTGTTGTGTTTTGTATTAGGGTCCCACGTGGTTTCACTACCCTAAGCTGCATCCAGCTTCAGTGCTTATCCAGTAGTACTTTACCCTAGCTTGTTATTAGTGTAAACCTTGTATCCTGCCTATGTGGACCAAGGCTTTTAACGTAAGATAGTGTGGTAAAGTTATTATTATTATTGTTATTGGTGTGAGTGTATGGGGGGTTGTTAAGGGGTTAATAAATAAGTACATGAATTACAGAGTATCTCTTCTTCCAAGGTGGGAGCGCAGTGATCAACCCTTAGACTAACATTTATGGTCTTGTAGCAAGTTATTACTACTGTGGATAGTTTATTTTGGGGGCCGGGCCTTTTAGCTCTCCCATATTTGATACTCTTGTCTTCTAACTACCTTTACCCCTTAATATTACCAGAACCCCATAGAAGCCCCACTCATATCATTTGTAACAAGTGGTTGGCCTGTCCGGGAGGAACATTATAAGTGTAAAAAATTAGATTCTTGAGTGCCAAAATTAAAATTTTTTATTTCCGCAGAACGGTTGTGTGCTAGCCTAGGGTCCAGCTCATCTAGCAAAGGACATTCTTGCACTGACTGGACACCCAGCTGGATCCCTTCACGATTAAGGTTAGTGTGGCCTTGTGTTAGGGGCCGTGCAAATTTTTGTTTTTTTTTCCAATTTTTATTTTTTAATTTTTTCTTTGGCTGGGAGCTAAAATTATTAGTGATGTCTTCTGAAATGCAGAACCTGGCAAGGGAGCCTTCAGTGGTAGAGATAAAGAAACTTAAAAAGTCTAATTTAGTATTGTTAGGCCAGGAATTTGGCCTAGAATTAAATGTCGCAGATAAAAAGTGGACTTTGGTGAATGAAATATTACAACATTGTATTGATGAACAACTATTGGCAAGTGATACACCTTTATGCCAGCCTAGCCAAGCAGAAAGTGCAACTCATAGGGAAAGTGAATTAGCTTTAGAGTTAGCAAAAATAAAATTAGAGGAGCAAAAACTCAAAACCGAGGAGGCTAGAATTAGAGCGAATGCCACTGGACCTCCACCTGCCGGGGATTCAAACCCCAGGCATTATGAGAAAAAGCATAATTTGCCTGAATTTTCCGAGTCTGACCCTGAAAGGTTTTTCAACCATTTTCAGAGAGTGGCCACGTCCATGAACTGGCCAAAGGAAGAGTGGGTGAAAATCCTACAGGGAAGACTTAGGGGTAAAGCACAAGATATTTTTATAAACATGCCTGACGACGAGTGTTTCGAATATGATAAAGTCAGGGAATGTATTTTGCGGGCATATGAAATTACTCCTGAAGCTCACCGCCAAGTTTATCGTAACCTTAGGCCTACTCACAACCAACCGCTCACTGAATTTGTGAATGATCAAATTCGATTATTTGATAGATGGATTCGCTCGGCGAAAGCCGAAACATACGAGGCTCTCAGGAACTTAATTTTAATGGAGCATTTTATAAATATGATGCCAGAGAATGTTTCACAGTATATTAGAGGAAGGATAGAGTTAAATTCTAAAATAGGGGATTTGGCCAAGTTGGCAGAAAACTACCAATTGGCGGGCAAAAGGGCCAATAAAAATAATTATACCCCACAGAGTAGCAAATCTTATACCCACAGCCAGTCCAGACCAGCTCATTCTAACCCTTTACCTAATGCACCTTCTGTTTCAGACATAACTAACCCTGTTAAAGTGTCTAGCCCAACGGCACCTAAAGGTGAACCGAAGGGTAATTCTGTTAGTAATGTCTCTTCTCCCCGACGTTTTTGTGGTCACTGTAATCGTCCAAACCACACTATTAGCCGTTGTTGGCAACTGCACCCTGAAAAAAGACCCAATGCTCTAGTTGTGACACAGGGCTTGAGGCTTTC
Source organism: Procambarus clarkii (assembly GCF_040958095.1). NCBI lineage: Eukaryota > Metazoa > Arthropoda > Malacostraca > Decapoda > Cambaridae > Procambarus > Procambarus clarkii. Next base: position 6,379,626 of record NC_091215.1, on the reverse strand, counting down.
AGAAGGGTTAGGGAGTAAGACCTCCAACCCACAGTGGTTGGACTTGCTTACCCCATTCTTATCGAAAGGGAGACTACTTTTGTCTGAGGGTTCTTCCTGGAAGGACGTGGTGATCTTCCGAGACACCGGTGCCATCCAGACTTTAATTTTAGAGAGTGCATTGCAAGGTGCCAACACTCTCGACACTGGAGAGGTGGTACTGGTCGAGGGTGTCACTAGTGATACTCGGGCAGTACCCCTCCATAAGGTTACCCTGGAATCTGATTTCCACAAGGGTGTTTGTACAGTCGGAGTCACTTCATACCTACCTTTCCCTAATGTTGATGTAATAGTTGGTAATGATTTAGCAGGGGATAAGGTAGGGGACTCCAGACTGCCTATTATGTTGCCTACCCCTAAGGTTTGCCTGGATCCACCCGCCGCAGAGGATAATGTTGTGTACCCTGCGTGCGCGGTGACCAGGTCTATGGGACTTAAATGTAAGGGCAGCCCTGTGCTTGCCAAGGTGGTAAATCCCGAGGTCACGAGGAGCTTTCCGAGTGGTGAAAACCAAGTGGACCTCGCGGACACATTCATGGCCCGACTCGATGACGTGGCCGAGGACATTGTGGAGAGCCTGCCACCGCCATCTACCGAGAGTAGTGGGGAGGTGGAGAACACTGTTGAGCCTCGGCCAATGGCATCTGACCAAGGCCTAGATGCCTCCTTGAGTGAGTTACAGAAAGCTGACCCCACTCTTGCAGATTGTCATGAAACAGCCGTCTCTATGGAGGAAATTGTAGACGCAGCAACTGGGTACTACTACAATGATCGGATTTTGATGAGAAAATGGAGACCACAGGGTGCTCCCTTGTCAAATGAGTGGGAGGTAGTCCACCAGGTTATGTTGCCGACCTGCTATAGAGAAAGAGTTTTGGCAGCTGCTCATGATGATCCTATGGGGGGACATCAAGGTATTAATATTACGTATCACAAAATTTTAAAGTATTTTTTCTGGCCCAAGCTGAAAAGCGATGTGGCAAAATTTTGTAATGCGTGTATTGTTTGTCAACTGGTTGGGAAACCAAACCAGACTCCACCTAAAGCTCCTCTAAGGCCTATTGTCGTGCCAGAGGAACCATTTTCTCATGTGGTAATGGACTGTGTTGGACCATTACCTAGAACTAAGTCTGGTAATATTTACCTAATCACGATGATGTGTATCACTACTCGTTACCCAGAGGCTTTTGCTGTAAGGAACATCCGAGCAAAAACTGTTGTTGCTCGTATGTTGCAATTTTTTTCCACTTTTGGACTGCCTCGGGTCGTGCAAACTGACAATGGTACTAATTTTAAGTCTGATGTTTTCGAGCAATTTTGTAAGGAACATGGAATAACTCATAAGGTTTCCAGCCCATACCATCCACAGAGTCAGGGGGTAATTGAACGTTTCCATCTAACTCTGAAGCAGATGTTGAGGACATCGTGCGAGAGTTCCCACACCTTCTGGGATGAGAATTTACCGTATGTTTTGTTTGCGGCTAGAGAGGGATTACAAAGTTCACTGGGCTGTTCTCCTTTTGAGTTAGTCTTTGGCCATAAAGTTCGTGGACCCTTGCAAATGTTACAGGAGAATCTGTTAGGGAACGTAACGTTAACCGAAGGTTCGGCTTTCTTTGCGCAACACCACCAGAGACTCAAGGACTGCAAGGCGGCTGCATTAAAGTATCTTGGCAAGGCCCAAGAAAAGATGAAAGAACGTAACGATGCTAAATCTAAGTTACGGGTATTTCAGCCTGGCGACCCTGTCCTGGTATTAAAGCCTCGACTAGGGAACACTATGTCCCACAAGTACGAAGGCCCCTACATTGTGACAGAAAAGACTGGGGACCTCACGTACAAAGTGAGGCACTCTGACAAACGTAACCAGGTAATGCTCATACATGTAAATCGACTGAAGAAGTTCCAGGGCCCCAGGCCCATTGCACTAACCAATGTTTCCATTTCCAGTGAGAGAGGGGATGATTGTTCTGGGGACCCAACTAATCTCATTTTCAATAATTCTAGTTCTGTGAATGCTGTGGAGGAACTGTCCCATTTGCAGATGGCCCAACGTGAAGAGGTGCAGTCGTTGGTTGATGAATTCTCCAGTCTGTTCGGGGAGGTCCCGACCCAGACTGATGCCATTTGCCATGATGTCGAGTTGACGGACTACACTCCCATTCGCCTTCAACCCTATCGGATGAGTCCAGAAAAGAAGGCCATCGTACGGAAGGAGGTTGACTTCTTGCTCCAGCACGGCCTCATCCGGCCGAGCCAGGGCTCTTGGTGCTCGCCCTGCCTTTTGGTCCCCAAACCAGACGGCTCCTGGCGATTATGCACCGACTATCGGCAGCTCAACAAGGTGACCATTGTGGATGCCTATCCGCTGCCCCTCCTCGAGGACTGCATCGACGAGTTGGGAAATGCCAAGTACGTTTCGAAATTCGACCTCTCGAGGGGGTATTATCAAATCCCACTCACTGAACGTGCTAAACAGCTCACTGCGTTCGTGACACCCGAGGGTGTTTTTGAGTATCAAGTGTTACCGTTCGGCTTGCGTAATGCCCCTGCCACGTTCCAGAGACTCATGAACTCTCTACTCGCTAAGGTGCCAAATTGTCGGGCGTATTTAGATGATATCATGCTGTTTGACAGTAATTGGGCTGACCACATAGCTAGGTTACGCCAGTTGTTTGCCATCTTGAAAAGGGCAAATCTTACCTTAAATGCTAAAAAGTGTCATTTTGGCCAAGGCACAGTGACGTACCTCGGTTATGAAGTGGGCCAAGGAAAAGTGTTACCTCGGCAAGATAAAATCAATGCCATTCTGGAGTATCCAGTACTAAAGTCTAAAAAGGACGTTCAAAGATATATCGGTATGTGTGCGTACTATCGACGTTTTTGTCAGAACTTTTCCAGTGTTGCCACTCCTCTCACAGACTTGTTGCGGAAAGCCGTTAAATTTAAGTGGTCATCAGACTGTGCAGAGGCATTTAAAAATTTGAAATTGATCTTAGCTTCCGCCCCAGTGCTTGCTAGTCCAAGGTTCGACCGACCGTTTAAAATTCATGTTGACGCGTCTGACTCGGGTGCTGGTGCAGTGTTGTTGTAAACTGGGGATGATCAGGTGGAACACCCAGTATATTATTACTCTGTGAAATTCGACAAGGCGCAACGCAATTATTCAGTGGTAGAAAAAGAGGCGTTGGCGCTAGTGTTAACATGTAAAAAGTTCGAAGTTTACCTCACAGGTAATATAGTGGAAGTGTACACGGACCATAACCCACTAGTCTTCCTGACTCAGATGAAGGGTAAGAATAAACGCATCCTAAGGTGGGCGTTGTACCTACAGGACTTCAATCTTTCCATTACCCACCTACCGGGCAGACTCAACGTGATAGCCGACGCTCTGTCCCGGTTGCCTGAATAACATTCATCTGAGCCACAGAAAGCCATTTACCAACTGTCATGCTTTAGTTATTTTTTTTTAGGTTCTCCTGTGACATTAAATATTCCGTGTCCAATTTATTTACTTCCCTGTTCTTTTATTTTTGTTGTGTATGTTTTTTTTTTTTCTTTCAGAGAACTCCTTTGTATTTTTTTTTGAAGAGAAATTGCTTTTGATTGACTTTTTGTTTTTGTCATGTTTTTCTTTTTGTTCTCTGTATACTCTTACAAAAAAAATATGACTACTATTCTAGTAGTCACATTTTTTTTTCTCTGAAGGGGGGAGGAGTGTTACGATCCTGGGTTCTCCAGTGGAAACCAGAGGTCAAAATTGAGCTATTAAACTTCCTAAGTAGTACAGTTGGCGCATTTCGAATGGAAATTGTTTGTATCTTCCCTGCCAGACGTAAGACTATTATTGTTTCTCAAAGAGCATTTAAAGACTGAGCTGGGGGTTGATTATTAAATAATAACATAGGCACCAACTTTGCTTACTAATACTTTCTAATCATTCATAAAGTAACAATACGTTGCATAGGGGAAGATCTTTAATGTGCTTAGCTGCACGATCATTTAGGCTCCTTCCGGCACCACGACATGAGGGAGGCCAGGTGGTCGTGAGGAGCGCTCTCTTCTCTCTGGCTGGTGTGGTGCAGTTAAGACCTACTCTGTGGCTGCTCCCCTACTCTCCTTCCTTCTCCTCTTACTTATTTCCCTTACCTGAAGTTCCTGTATCCTTAAGCTAAGTACAGGGCATTAGTGAGTGTGCCTACTCTGGTAGTAACGATTGGTGAGACCTGGGGATAGTATTTTGCCAGTGTTTGGGTACCCCTAAGTGTTGTGTTTTGTATTAGGGTCCCACGTGGTTTCACTACCCTAAGCTGCATCCAGCTTCAGTGCTTATCCAGTAGTACTTTACCCTAGCTTGTTATTAGTGTAAACCTTGTATCCTGCCTATGTGGACCAAGGCTTTTAACGTAAGATAGTGTGGTAAAGTTATTATTATTATTGTTATTGGTGTGAGTGTATGGGGGGTTGTTAAGGGGTTAATAAATAAGTACATGAATTACAGAGTATCTCTTCTTCCAAGGTGGGAGCGCAGTGATCAACCCTTAGACTAACATTTATGGTCTTGTAGCAAGTTATTACTACTGTGGATAGTTTATTTTGGGGGCCGGGCCTTTTAGCTCTCCCATATTTGATACTCTTGTCTTCTAACTACCTTTACCCCTTAATATTACCAGAACCCCATAGAAGCCCCACTCATATCATTTGTAACACCGAACATCACAGAAACAGCTCTTCTCCCAACTATATGTGATGTGTAAATGCTTAGGTATGGTGTTTTTCTTCATGTTACTTGATTTGAAGATTTTTCAGAGACTGACTCTGATCAATGACAGCCCCACAATCAATGGCCATTTGAATGATAACATACTGTTTTGTACAGTACTTTAAGATTGATAGAAATATTTTTAATATATGAGAAAAGGAGCTTGAAAAAATAGAGAGACTGATTTCATTCCACATCCTAGTTATATTGTATTTTAGCAAGCAATATGAAATTCGGCAGTTTGGTCGAATACAATTGAACAATTTAAATAAATGGCAACGAACATATATAATCATAGTTTTATTGGAATTTTGTCCTAAATAATTGTATTTGGAATGGTAAATAGAAAACTAAATTTCTATAGTATTTTTTTTGTATGGGCATAAAAGGAGATTAATTCTTTTTTTTTAGTCTTATAAAAATTAAATTGAGAAACTGAACAATGATTCGACGTCAACAAATTTGCAAAGACTTTGTCGATGACATAGTTCAGGAGGTGATTGAACCATTAAGTAAACTAGGTTCTGGGTCTGACAAAAATGTTGATAGTAATTTTATTATTTTAACAATGAAAGAAGATCCCTCTAAATTTGTAAATAAATTACTGGATTCTGTTACTAATAATATATTACACTATTATTATAATAGAAGTAAAAATGTACCATTGTCAACTGTTCCATCACCCCAAAGAAAATTAAAAAAAAAAAAAAAAGTATTATCAAATGAAGAGGATGAATTAATTAAAATTGAAATTTTAGGGAAAGCAGTTTAAAATATTTTTTCTCTTCATAATGAATATAATCGTATTAAGGATAGTATTGTAAATCAACATATGAAATCAAAATCACCCAAAAAACAAAAAATACAGTTACCACCAATATTAAAGGACGATGAAACTGTAGATATGATCAAACTCTTCAATTATTTCCATTCAACAGTTTTGAAATACCTTTTCAAAACAATACATGAAATAATTACAGAAGTTTATGGAATAAAACTCTGTGAAGATTTAACTAAGCTAGTTAATTCTAAAAGTTATCCATATTTTTTATTTGAATATTTTCTTAGACATCAATCATCAAGCGACGATATTAAACAGCAGTTAGAGTGTCTTAAACATTCAAGTATACTAGTCTATAACTGGATAATTCAAAATTGTATTGATATTAAAATTAAACCCAAAAATGAAAGTTAAATGTAATTTAATAATCGATGAAATATTAGCAAATACTATTTTTGTGAATGGTAGAGAAATTCTACAAAATAAAATTTTAATGGCCTATGCAGCTCATAAATATTCGATGTTTAAAAACAATTGTAAATTGTATTCTGCTACTGAAATTATACATTCATGTATCAAGACTAATCGTAACCTACCCCCTCATAAAATTTCTATTTCATTTGAGGCTATAATGACTGTAGGACAGAATACTGACCAAAATTTAATTTGTAAAAATACTAATTTTGTAGAAGAACGTGAATGTCGGCGTCTTGTGGATATTGCACATCCACTTATTCAAGCTCATTTAGCTCCCTTGGGTGAACTATCCATGCAATATATTTCGAGGGTTTTAGAAATGCGGATTGGAGACTATCGCCTAATTATTGAACCTCAACAGAATAGATATTTTTTTCAATATAAGAAATTCCACGACAAAAAAGTGGTTTTTCATTTAGATTCCCTCACATTAGAATTTGTTTATATTAGTGATGAAGGGGAACCTTTTTACAATGCCCAGTATATACAACATAATAGTAGTGATGATAGCATGTTAGTAGGTATGGCTAGCTTTCTTGATGGTAGTGATCTTTGTATAAAATCAACTTACCTCCTAGATTATTTAACCAAAACAGTTCTATATCATCGATACATTCCTAATGATCATACCCAAATATTCCCTTTCACTTTAGAAACAGAAGACTTACAACAAAGTGAGACGGGACCTGCTTTAACAATGAATACTGAGGGTGTACCTACAATATCACCGCCTTCGGGAACTTCAATTTACTGGTATACTTCTTGGAGATTAGAAGCTCAACTTCCTTTAAATGTTAGTATGTATCAACATGTTCATGAAGATAGTACTCCCCATCATCCAACTCCGTCTGAGAGTTTGAATCAATCTCCTGTTTATATATTCCCTAAGTTGGATGGTAATAATTGAATTTTACGTTTTTACCCAAGTCATTTTGTTATTTCAAATTCTCTGATGTTATCGACATCACATCCACATTTAATACCCCAACATATTCTCCATTCTTTGATCGATTTAATTTTTACAGTAGAAACTGATCTATACTCTATAAACAACAATTCATCTTCCTTTATGGTACATAATTATCGACCAGTTGCCATTATAGACATTGTCTCTACGGCTTTTAATGCTGCAGAAAGGATGAATATATTACAAGTATTACGAGCCCATTTTAGAAATGATTTAGCACCTTTTTACATCTTCTTTCAAGGGGAATCAAGCATATCCAAACCATCAATATCCCCATCATTACCATTTGAAAATTTTCATGATGGTGAGATATATGAGGTGTTGTTAAATAACAACAGAAACATTATAAAGGTTTGCCGACATCGCCCAGATAAATCTCGAGCGAATCCACTTGAAACAGTTAATATTATATTGGGTATTCAAAAGTTAGAAGAAAGTTTTTTGGAAGTATAATCAAATAATAAACTTTAACTTTCCTCATCGTATCCCTTCTGCCTACCCACCACCCACACCATCCCTCCTGTCTGCAGCAAGTACACACTCGTTTGGGTTCTACCTAAATAATAAACTTTACTTTCCTCATTGTATCCTTCCTGCCTACCCACCACCCACACCATCCCTACTGCCTGCAGCAAGTACACACTCGTGGGTTTTACGTAACTTTCTTTATACTATAAAAATTAGGAAAACAATGACATTGGACACACTAAGGAAACCACCCAATTTAATCCATGAAAATTCTATATGAACAAGAAAAAAAATCTCACACAATCTTCATCACCATCGACAGAAAATGAAGATCTATTAGAGACTGAAATTATAAGTGACCATGAAAATGCTGTAATAGAAACTGAAATTCCTTCTTTTAAAACAGAAATAAGATCATTAAAAGAAAAGAAAATAACTTCATACATAAATTATCAGATGGAAAAAATATTAATAATAGCTATTTATATTCTATTTTTAGTAAGTCTTTGGGAAAATAATTGGATTTTTGGAATAATTATTTTACTAACTATATTTTTGATTAAACCTATCCTTAGTAAAATAATAGCAGGATAGCTCATTGATATTTCAAATCGTGACGACTAAAAAAAAAAAAAAAAAAAAAGAAATAAATACATAATTGTTTATAGGCCGAATTAAAATTAAATTGTTACACTTTTATTTTATTTACGTTTTAAGACTTTTGTTGTAATAAAAATCTCAACAAAATCTATTTACTATGTATTTCAATTCCAGGGATAAAAGATACTTACAATATATATTTTTTTATTAGCTAAAATATAAATTACATTTCATTTCCATATAATTATTATATAATAATGATTAATACAAGAGGTATTTTCAATTATCGGCATCGACAATGGGCTTTACCTGGTGGAAACCTTAAACCCTGTCCTAAATGTTCGATCATTGATTCAGCCGATGCTGAATTAGAATTATTTCTTAGACACAGTCTCTACAATAAGCTTCAAATCGAAAATGATAGTTTTGAAAAGTTATTTAAAATTTACCCTGGCATAACATTTCATCTGAGTAATCAACCATATCTACTAAAATCCAAAAGTGATGAATCCCAATTTATAAAATATTATCTAGATCGCAAATTGGTACTAGGGGTAGGACTACAACTTCCTGAATGGGATAATGACAAGCGACTAGCAGATTATGCCAAGTATAATTTTGCAGTGCCTGTAATGAAAAGTGGTCAAATGTGGCAAATGTTGGTAGAAGATCCTGAGAGACCTATTGATTATGAACAATGGAAGTGCTGGCAAAGTAATCGGCTAATCCCCCCAAATACACATTTCCCGTTTAAATGTCTTATATGCGAAAACTTCCCCTTTGACATTTATCCGGGCAATTTCATTGTGAGTGAATCTGTATGTTCCATCAAGTCGATAATATGGCCAGATCGTCGACGTCCTCATTTTAGCAGGAAAGAAAAAGCAGTTATTATTTATGAAGAATCTAAGATTAAAAAATTGCCTTTTCTCTCTTCCTATATAAACCAGGATATTAATCATTTAGGAAATATGGCAATCTTTACAACTGGTGAAATATTTATTAATTGTTTTTTAAATCTAGCTATACGCAAAGTAAATGCTACACTACTCCATAACAAGGTGGTTAAAATTTTGAAAGATATTAACCATTCACTTTCTCAAGAAAATTTAAGTTTTAATGGAATATTATCGATTAAAAAGAAGCGATGCTAACAAAAATAATCTTAAAATTCTGGAAAATTATACATCCAATAATAATAATATTAATAATAATATGAATGAAGGGAACAATGGTATAAGATTAAAATTATCAGGACCACGAGTAGCTATGATTGCAATTAATCCTTTGAAAGTTAAAGCCACTGCTGTTCGGTGTGGTCATATTGATGAGAGTATTACGCAAACAAAAATATTAAGCAATTCTGCAAGTATAAATACTTTAAATGAAAATAATGGTGTTAATTCATTTAATAATAGCGGGAATAATGAATGGAATAAAATTGGCCGGTTTAGTCGGAATTATTCATCTAATTCATATGCCAATATATGTCTGGTGGCATGTGGATTACAAAAATTATTGCCTAAAGATTCCAAAGCCAAAGAGCCTAAATCTATAACGGTAAGTGAGGTCGGTTTCATTGATTTACTCAATACACCTGATACTCCTCAACGATGTGGTATCATATTAGAAATGATACCTGATGTGATAATCGCCTCTACCAGCATGTGTAATTCACAACCTGATAAATTCTTATTTACATATCTCCCTCAACTAAGTCAAGTGGGAAATCCTTCACAACTTGATCAGTTAGAATCTAAATATGTCTACATAATTATTCATAATAAACTGTTTAATTTCCCATTAGATTCGATCAAGAATGGTTCTGCAGCTCAACATTTTTTTCCTCATTTGCCTTTAGTTCAATGGGAATATGTTTGTTAATTAGGAGTAGACAATTTGTACCGATTTGTTCAATATTTTTTGAAATTAAACATCGCCTGTATAGAATTATTAGAATACAAAAAAAATCAACTGTGGATATGCACCAGTCTGCCACGTATGTCTTATAAAATTTTACCCAATGGCCAACTCTATACGTCTAAGGAAATAGACACTTTTCAAATGGAGGCTAATCGCACATTTTTATTTACCACCTCAAATGCAACCTCCGATTTTTCTCAGAAAAGAAAATAGTGATCTCAAAGAGGATTTTGAATTACTCTATATTGGTTATGACCGGGAAAAAATACCTAATATTATGGGGCCAAATGCTCGAGCGATTAGCCGTCCTAATGCTGCCCATCCCCCTCGAATTAGTAACAGTCTGCAATCGTATCGTCATTATGCTGGTATTTCTGTCAATACTCATTCAGTAGGTGAAATTCATCAAAAGACAGTTATTCATACATTATACACAACATCTCGAATAAGTAAACTTTTACCCATTCCTTGTCAAAATCCTATGGTGGCAGTAGTAAACTGGCACAATCCCGAAGACAGTATTACAGTAAAACAAGATAGTATAGACCGTGGGTTATTTTCAGGTGTTTCTTATGAAACATCAATTGTTCGATATAATTATGGGCCAGGGCAAAATGCACCACCAACTTTTTGTCAGACCTATTTTGATCAGCATATCCCACTTCAACGTGGTGTTCTGTTGGGAATTTTAAAAGGGGTTAATCCCAAGTGTCAAGATAATAGTTTGCTTAATTTTACAAATGGAGAAATAGAATTGGTTCACATAGATGCCAATACTCTTGCTCTTATTTGGAATGGTAAAATTGGGGATTTAAAAGAGCCTATATATGACGATTCTATTCCAGTATCCACAGGGACGAAGAATGGAAAAGGGAGTCAAAATGACTACTGAGTTACAGTAAATGATCCACACCACCCTTCCCTTGAACGCCAACAACGGTTGAAGAAATCTCAATATTCTTTAGCTTTTAAAGAACATCATCCTAATTACATTACATTACGTACTTTAAAAAAAATAGTGTAGATTTACCAGTACTACAAAGTTGGCGTTTTTCTCTGATAACAGTGTCACCATATATACCATCTTTGGGTGATAAGTTACAAACACCCTCTTCACAAAAAGGTGTAATTGGGCGATTAGTTAGTGAACAGGATATGCCTTACATTAAATTAGTGAGTCAGGGTGATATGTTTTCATCAAATGTACATATTGATGTTTTAGTTAACCCTCATTCACTTAAAAGACAAGCTCCAGATTTATATTGCAAAACCTTTGATAATTTGAATTACATGGATGCAGCTTTTACTCTCACTTTTGAAAATGTTATTGAACATCTACAGTGGGGTTGAAAAACTTGTTCTGGAATCCTTATGAATCCCTATACGGGTCAACCATATTTAAATAGAGATAATGAGCCACTTTTAGCTAGTTTATATGAAGGTTCTTATATGTGTGTTACCAATCACCGCACAAATGCTTCCATGCACACTTCACGTGCAGATGAAGTTGTATTTTCTGAACTGACCGGAGCGCCAGTTCGAGGACGACGTGGTGGTCTTTCCACAGGACCCATGGAACTTGTATCATTCCGTAGTATAGGAGCTGCTCGAATTCATACAGAATTGACTCAAATACGCTCAGACATGAAACACATTGAAATGGAAATTATTCGAAATAATGAAACAGAAACAGAAAAAAGTGAAAATGAAAGTGGAGTTATCTGTGGATCAAAATACCTTCAACGTTATCATGACGATTTAATGTTAGCAAATATTAACTTAGCATACAAATGTACATCCATGGTAAATATTGAAGAAATTAAAAAAAAAAATATTGTTATTGTTAAATATGCTTGTTTAATAATATACATTCACCTAAGCCTTATTATTAAACTGACTCTTTGCCACAGGGAAATAATTGTTGTGACACTAGTAAACTAGGTCTCTAAATAACTGCAGTGACTGGAAACCACCTCAGCCATAAAAACTGGCTCTTTGCCACAAGGAAAAATAACTGCAGTGACTGGAAATCACCTCAGCCATAAAAACTGGCTCTTTGCCACAAGGAAAAATAACTGCAGTGACTGGAAATCACCTCAGCTATAAAAACTGGCTCTTTGCCACAAGGAAATAACCTGTGTTAGAATTGGAAGTGAAGAATGTGTGTTATGCGATCGGTAAATAAATTTATTCTTCCTTCTTCTTCTTCTTCTGCACTGGGGAAGCCAGCCGAGTGACTGACCAGAGAGACAGAATCATACGTTGCTGATAGAAACAGTCCTGTAAAACAGATAATAGGCGTAAGTAAGGTTAATATTTTGTCTCGTGTTGTCTTACTTAATGTGTCTAGGAATCTGGTCATAACTATTGACTTTAAATAAACTTTCAATTGGAGTATGTATGTATATATATATATATATATATATATATATATATATATATATATATATATATATATATATATATATATATATATATATATATATATATATATATATATATATATATATATATATATATATATATATATATGTCGTACCTAGTAGCCAGAACACACTTCTATGCCTACTATGCAAGGCCTGATTTGCCTAATAAGCCAAGTTTTTATGAATTAATTGGTTTTCGACTACCTAACCTACCTAACCTAACCTAACCTAACTTTTTCGGGTACCTAACCTAACCTAACCTATAAAGATAGGTTAGGTTAGGTTAGGTAGGGTTGGTTAGGTTCGGTCATATATCTACGTTATTTTTAACTCCATTAAAAAAACATTGACCTCATACGTAATGAAATGGGTAGCTTTATCATTTCATAAGAAAAAAATTAGGGAAAATATATTAATTCGGGAAAACTTGGCTTATTAGGCAAATCGCGCCTTGCATATGTTGGGGTTTTCACCTCTCTATTATTCTCTACCCTTACTCTGGGGTGAGCAATAGTTATGCTCAAGGTAACTCACCGTAGCCCTGCGGGTCTTCCCTCGATCCTCACGGCGCCACTGCACGCCAGGAGAGTCTCCCAGTCAATCTTAACGGCCTCTTATTAAGAAAGAGTGAGAACACGACTCGATCACATCGACCGTCGTGTGCCCTCCCCAACAATAGGGCTCTACGGTTAATCACAAAGTCGCCAATTGGTTTTTAAGGTGGCCAATAACACCATCAGTGGACTGGTGTATTCAGCGGTAGCCTTGGCAAGGTCACACTCAAAGATCAGGAATCAGGCAGGTACTTGTTGTTATCACTCTATGTTTACCAGTATAATATAGCCACAAGATCAATGGAGGGAATGATAAAAACCACTAAGATAGTTTTGTATTTTACTTAAAATGTATGAAAGATGTCACAAAGCCAAACAACAACAAATAAATCAGCAAATCCTGACGCGGCCGGAAGTTCCCACGAATAGTCCGCGATCATTAGGTGGCAACACCTCCCCCTCCTCATCAAGTGTCAAGAACAGCTGATCGCGATGGACTCTCCGCGCGAAATTTGCTTGTTTGCTAGATTCACGCGCGCGGTTTCTTTAAATTCTCCAATATTACTAGAAACTCGCACACTCGATATTGGCACAAATAAACCGAATTACTTAGTTACACTGTACTCAGGCTCAAACAGTCTTTTCTACAATCAATTCTACAATGATTCACTGTAATGGTCTTACACTGTTATTTATCCAACAATATATTATGAAATATTAACACGGGAGTTTTCAGTACTTTCTCTCGTGGGCGATAACGCAATGATTCACTGTACTCACAAATGATTATTCACTGAATGGACATAGACATATATATGGTATATAAATCAATCATCAATACATGGAAAATAAATAGTTTCTGGGCACATAGCCTAACCTCCGAATACTGGCATAATATTATATATAATTCACCACTATATGTTCATATCAAAATCTATAGAAAGATATACACAACACAGTAAATTTATCACTGGTTCTTGGTGTCTGTACACACCAATAATCAACATGAATATTACAAGCACTCTTGATAGTACTGTCTAGCACCCTGGTGCTTTACCATGACATAAGTGAGACTTGCTCACGACATATAAAATCTTCAGGCTAGATAATATAGCCGAATAATATAGCTAACTAAAGGGGAATGGGGAGGGAACTAGAACCACCTACTTCACCCTATCCTCCGATGAGAGTCGAGATGTAGCTCCTGGTCCTCGTGTCGGGAACGCCCCCACACTACACGTCGTCGTGTCCTACCAGAGCCTCTCGTCGTCCCACCGTTTAGCGCGTCGTCTCCGTGCCTCCTCACTGCAGGTCCGTCCTCCTTCTTGACTTATTGAAGGTTGGAGTCGGTCTCCTGGCCGTCGTCTTCTCCCAGCAACGGCTGTCGCCTACGTCTCAGCTACAGTCGTTCGGTTTCCCCAAATAGTCCTCTCTTCCTCAGCTACCCAGTGGCTCTGTCAGCCACTACGCTGTCACGAATTGGTGAATTGCCACAGACGTCAACATACGTCACTGCACGGCTTCACTGCTACTGGCACAGTACCTGACTGGAGCACTTGTTGCTCAAATAACCGTCAATTCCCTCTTCTGGTTCAACACATGAACTAGGGAAGACTTCTCAGAGTACTGGCGGACTTCAGGTGACGCGTAAATCCACGGTAGTGGGAAACAGCTGTCCGACAGACAGGACCACTCGTCGCACGTCCGACCTCTATGACGTGTCGAATCTGACTGCTGGCGCCAGCCCGGCGCGCTGGCCGGACCCCCTTCCTTCGTGACGTCACTTTCGCTACGGGAAGTTTTCATTGGCTCCCGGTGCCACATTGCTGTCGGTGACCAATCCGGTGCCACTGACGTCACACGGTTTTGGCGGGAGATCAGGGAAGCCAGCGCCATTTTGGCTCCCTAAAGGGCCTAAACCACAGGCCAAAATATCACTATTTCACAAATTTCTCGGGTCTCCGAGAACACTTCACTCTCTCCCATATATCAAATTGTAGCCTGCAACGTAGAGAACGCATGGGAAAAGTAGACATGACTCTTACTGCAGGCGTGGGAGAATTATAAGGGGGGGAACACCGTCACACATAGTAGGCCGAGAAGTGCGTTCTGGCTACTAGGTACGACATATATATATATATATATATATATATATATATATATATATATATATATATATATATATATATATATATATATATATATATATATATATGTATATATATATATATATATATATATATATATATATATATATATATATATATATATATATATATATATATATATATATATATATATATATGTATATATATATATATATATATATATATATATATATATATATATTTATATATATATATATATATATATATATATATATATATATATATATATATATATATATATATATGGATGACTGATGTTACCTGCAGCTGATTGTTGGTTCTGATGTCCAACGATGAGGTCATTATTAGCAGAGATCTGGATGTAATCGACAGTGTCCTCCTTGACCTTGATCTTCTCGGGACCGTCCATTGTGTCAGCCAAAACTCTCATGGAAACTAGTAGACACAAGAATATTATCTTGAATACGGAATGTGACCTACAAATCTCAAGGATATATAACAAATATATTATGTCTTCCCCTTCCATGCTCTTCTGTACACATACAAAACCCAGCACGAGATGCTGTCAGAGTAGCAGGCGCCTTCACACTGCCATCCATGTTCACTGGTCCAGATCCTAAAATCGTGTATATTATTACTCTTGTTAACTACTGATTTTAAATCTTCCACAGCTCTTAGATTTTCGGGACCTTCAGTGAGTGTGAGTATATCAATCTCTTTATACAGTCTATTTCAGCATCACTCCAAAAATTATACAATTACAGAGTGCAAACTATAACTTGTCCTCTGAGATGATAATATACCTTTATCTTATAAGATAAAACTACAAATTTTATCCTTTTCCCCAATTTGAATTATATCATAATGAGTAGGGGATTACAGATTACTTTTCTCCCTGAAACACCAATTATTCATCTACTAACTAGGATATAATTCAAAATTTAAAATAATATACAAACTATATTATAATGTATTTGATGAAAATTTTTTTATCACATCAGTTGCTAAAAGAAGATAATCAAATTTTATTTTCACCACACATATATATTTAAGGAATCTGATATAGATTTATGTTAATTATACTTTTGTATAAGAGGAGGAAGGAAGTTCCAAGGCAATCATAATAGTCATGGTATCATCATCAAAAAAACAACAAAAAATTGTAAAGAAAAAATGTATCCATAATGAGAAATTCTTCAGAGAAATAATTACAGACAAAGTGAAGAAAAGTGGACATGCTTATTAATGTCCATGGTAAAGGAGATAAAATGATTTATAACCTCTTCAATTTAGATAGTTATTGGGAAAATGTATAAACTGTTCCTTTAACCCAAAATACTTATATAAATGCCTGTTTGTCTTACTTGAGAGATCCAGTGCACACATATGACGCTCTCATCAGAATGAATGTTTTGTCTCATAATGAAAAAGGTGATTACATGTTTGGTCATCCGGTAATATTACATGATAATCACCTTGCTGGACGACAGCTTCAAATTAAACGTTCTCGTGTGGATGTGATTATTGGGACTGTGACAACTGAACAAGGATTGCAAAATGGTATCTATAATACTGGGCCGATTACTTGCCAATCAGTCACATGTAGCTTCTACGAATATCTGATAGCTAAAAAATGTTATAATAAATTTGTACAAAATTGTATTTAATAAATCAAATTATACAAACTGAAATGTATTTTTGTTATGAAGGTATCCATCTCTTTATGCAAAGTAGCTACATTCCAATCATTTCTAAATAAATAGATCCATATTTTTGGCCGTGTTTGGCACAAGCCAGCCATTGTTCGTAAACTTCATATTCTCCAGTTAATTTCCAATGTATGTCTAACTTTTATTCTTGTATGGTGACGACGGTGGAATCTAAGTAGTAGCCCGTTGGCTATGTATATTTATATGGTTCAGCTGACACAGTGCTGCCATCTGCTCTGGGCAACCAGCTAGCTATGTCGCAACCTTATTATTTAGAACAAGAACTTTAGTTTAGGTGGACGTCACCATGAATTTAATGAATAGTTCAGATTGGAGAATTATCAATTACCACAATACCATCATTACAGCATGAGGCGACTTTTTTTTTAAGTAAAACGAAAGTTATAAAAGATTAGTTAGTTAAACCCAAAAATATATTTCATTTGTTGTTTTATAAATCAAAGAGATATATATTTTTTATTTCATTTTTAATAACTCCTTTACTCTAAATTATTTCAGATTAATAAAAATATACTTTAGTTACGTGACTAATTAAATTGCGACATATTGGACAGTTACTGAGTTGTAAAAGACACAATTCACAGACACAAAAATGTTGGCAGGGTAAAATGAGAACACAACGTTCTTTATCTTGGCAGATATTACAGCGTGTATTCATTAAATTCTTATCATGTTGACAATCCGGTGAAACTGTGGGTTGTTGACGTCCTAAATTCTTTATAGTAAAACTCAATATCTGATCACATTTGGGATCAGATATACAATAAGTGGTTGTATTAGGCTCATTATAAGTCCTGGTTAATGTTACTGTGTCATTATTCATTGAGGTTAAAAATATATTTTCAACTTCATCTTTTTTGTTTTGATTATTTTCTTCTATGATTTTAACCCTTTTAAATTTTCTTTGGTTAATATATAAATATTTTGTTATAATATTTATAGCTTGATCATATGATTTAAATGATCGTCCAGATAGTATTACTACGTCTTTAAATACTCTTTTAACAATATCGCGTTTGTAACTTTTAGATAAAGTTACTAAAATATCTAATTTGTTCATCATTTGCATATTTATTTCATTAGAAAATATTTTTGGGGGATATTTAGTGATTGTCGATGAACGTATATTTTTAATAAAATCAGGCCCTTTCATGATCAATATATAATAACATTGTGTTGACCAATGCCCATGTTCTATCCATGGATCATGACCTTCTTTCCAATTTCGAAAATGCATATTGCAATAGAAACAGATTACTTCATCTTCACGAGGTGGTTTTTTATAAAAAAAAACAGCTTGGGCTAACTCTTTTGGGCTGGGATGTTTTATTGAAAGTGGCCAGGAGTCTTTGAAACTAGACAAGCGAACTCTAACCTCACTATATTTTTCATGATGTGCAGTTTTATGCAAGAGTATCCCCTTGGGTAATTTTTTATTTTGATCTAATTCAAATTCCAAAGCATTATTATACTTAATATATTTGGGTTCTATGAGATAAGATGAAAATTCAATAGGAATATTACCTACTGGTTCGCCCTTCAAAAATGGACATTCAGGGCTTATTCTACTATGAAATTCACTAAGTTTAATATTGTTGTTATTTAAAATGAGTATTATATCTTCATTGAAATCATCGTCATCATTTAAAATATCATCCCAAGAATTTATATAGACATAACAAAATGCACAAGCGCATTCTATTCCTTTTTTCAGATAGAAGAAGCCATTAGTTACCAACTCTTCGGGCTTCGGGTTACTTACAGGCCAATTAATAAATGTTTCTAATCGCTCTTGCTCGTATTTTAAATCATTGTCTATACACAGCATCTTTTATACTGATTAAACCTTGTGTCTTTTCTTCTATATATCAACATAATTTTTTTTTTTTTTTTTACTGAATAGTTAAAATAGCTTTTATTTCATCACTAGTAGTTAAAAAATGTATTTTTAATTTGGTTGATTCTTTATTTTACCTTAGTAAACCTACCTCCACATATGAATTTATATTAAATAAATTTATTGGCAGAGGTTTATAATTATTATTGTCATTATTATCTATTACATATATATTTGCTTGATTTACATTAGCTTCACTAAATAATTTTTGAACTAAAATACTCACACAAGCCATAATATTTTCCATATCTTGATTAAAAGGTGAGGAATATGATGATGGGGGAAAAATATAAAAAAAATTATTTGTTATATCGATTAAATCTGGAATAGTTTGCCCAGATATATACTGCATATTAATATTTTTTTATATACTATTAATGAAACTTGGTTCAACTAGAACCGTTCACAAAAATCCACATTCACATTACAAAGTAATATATATGACACAGCATAAAGTATTCTGTGATAACATATGCTATTGACCTCAGAAACATTGACAGAGTTTATCATGTTATGAATTCAAAAAGTCATCTTAAATAATCATACAATTATTTATGCAACCTTTATTCCCATTTTCTTAATAATAGAAATTAATTTCTCCTTGTTTCTAAAGATTTCCTGAAAAAGTGACACTTTATGTTGAAGAACATGGTTTTCTTGGATCAGATTATTCATATCCAGCATAAGTTGTTCTGGGGTCAACATATTGGCAAGTAATTGATGAACCTGTTGGTGGGTCAAGATTAAAATACGGGGCCGTTTACTTTCAAGAATTTCCTTCATTGTTGTTATGGGTTGACTACAACAATTCCCTGTGGTACTTCTTCCAGCATTTTCTTCACTGGGGTCTTGGGGACAAGGACGCTTTCGGGAAGTTGAAACAGTCTTTACTCCAATGTCGTTTCCTTGGGAAATTCTGGTACGTCCATAGGTTCTGGGTCTGGCGGATCTGGTACTTCTTCCAGCATTTTCTGCACTGGGTTCATGGGAAGTTGTTACAACAACAGTCTGACCTATTGTAGAAGATGCTCCAGTTGAATTTACTCCAATGTCGCTTCCTTGGGAAATACTGGTAGGTCCATGTGTTCTGAGTCTGGCGGGTCTTACACTTCTACAGGCATTTTCTGCACTGAGTTCATGGGAAGTTGTTGCAACAACAGTCTGACCTACTGTGGAAGATGATGGAGTTGCCGCTCCAGTTGAATTTACTCCAATGTTGCTTCTTTTAGATAATTGCTGTTGTGTTCTGGGTCCTGCTAATTCCGGAGGCAATGGGTCCACTGGAACTCTAGCAGCGAAAGTGGATGTTCTGCCTAAGTCTAAAAAAACCGAACCATCAGTTGTTCTGTTATAGCGACTGCCTCGGACACGTACTAAAGACCTTATTACCAATTGCATGTCAAATTCATATGGTGCAACCATTATGAAAAACACTGTGTGCTCTCTTATTTTATATGATCAATTGTTATCCACTTCCCTAGAAAGAAACTTCCAACAGAAAAAGGGTGGTTGACCAGTTGATGGACAGGTTGGTTGGGTGGTTGTAGACCAGTTGATGAACTGGTTGGTTGGGTGGTTGTTGACCAGTTGATGGACAGGTTGGTTGGGTGGTTGTAGATCAGTTGATGGACAGGTTGGTTGGGTGGTTGACCAGTTTGTTGGATGGTTGTTGACCAGTTGATGGACAGGTTAGTTGGGTGGTTATTGACCCGTTAATGGATAGGTTACTACCGTGAAAGACAAAAAAAAAGTTTATTTGAAAGGATACATACACACACACACACACACATACATTGGTATAAATAAATATCTCTGTAGTTGAGAGAGCCATCTACAGTAACCTTTTGATATGATGAGGAGCCTGGCCCGAAGGTGTGGACCTCTTAGCAGGAGTTGAGTAAGACTAACTGCAGTGTTTCCGTCGCCACCTACCATCACTCACTTATCTTTTACCTTTCTAGCCCCCCGCCCTCCATCCCCCAACTCATACGTTCTCTTTATTATTATTCACAAAACTACAATAATGGCCATAACAATATATATATATATATATATATATATATATATATATATATATATATATATATATATATATATATATATATATATATATATATATATATATATATATATATATATATATGTGTGTGTGTGTGTGTATATCACGAAAATAAACACGTATATATATATATATATATATATATATATATATATATATATATATATATATATATATATATATATATATATATATATATATATATATATATATATATATATATATATTTATATATATATATATATATATATATATATATATAAATATATATATATATATATATATATATATATATATATATATATATATATATATATATATATTTATATATATATATATATATATATATATATATATATATATATATATATATATATATATATATTATATAGTGATCATATAACTAAAACTTTGTCTACACAACTGCTTTCTTCCACCTAATACGTTTCAGTACTTATAATAACACTAATTTACATAAATCCCAAATCCTTGATTTGAAAAATAAATGAAAACTCGTTGTGTGTGTTTTTTTTTTATAAATTTCATTACTGAAAAATCCCTCGCTTTTTTGGTCCAGTCATTGGTAGAATTTGACATCAACACTAACACATCAAAAAAAGAAAATGAATAAACCATAGAAAATGAAACGACCAGCATTGTTGTATATTGCAGTTGTGACTCAATAATTAGAGAGTCGCTTAGTTCAATGCCGCCATACCATCTTCAAAACTACACTGGCTATAACTTCATTAAAGTAATCAACATATATAAGCTCACCTTTACGATGGATGTGATTGATCAGAAGCTCATGTTCATTTTCATAATAAATATATTTTTGTGATAACTGAAGACTCATAATTTTATACAATTGCCATTTTGATATAATATATGGTACAAAAGATTTGAAAACCATATTGTCCGACATACATTAGTCAAATACTTGAAATCTTCCACAACTTTCTTCCAGAATCGGTGGCATGATAAGGATGTGACATAAAATAAAGCGTGAAAAGATCAACAATGTTTTAGTTGTTTGGGGGAATTGCCTGATCTTCCTTAGACTAGTACCACGTAAAGTCCCAGTTCTGACTAAGCACTGTGTCAGCTGAGCCATATATAAATATTCGTGGCCGCCGGCCATCCACTGACGGCCAGCCACACACTCTTTGCTGCTCTTCCAAAGAAAAAGTGGTACAAAAAGCTCTCTTCACCGTCTAAGAAAGAACTCATGCTGTTTCCTCAGATGGAATTAGAATGTAAGCTTATTCCTCATACAAAAATAATATGAGATATTATTTTTTCTCAAAAGTATCAGACACCTGATCTAGATGAAATCCAAAACAATTAAAATATACCTTGTCATTTGAAATCTCGGTTAATTACAGAGGGACAACAAATTCTATTTACTAAGTACAGAATGAACTTAATATATATGTAGATGGATATGGATGCTCATGTGACTCTTACAGTGGCTACGTTGAGGCTCTAATTCCTACATTGGTTAGCCTGTTTCGTGAAACAAATTTGATTAGTAATGCCTGTGTGAAAATTGGCCATAACACCAAAGATCCTCATCGAGTTGATTTGGCTAATTATACGCTGGAGAATGGTGACAAACCTTTACAAACTCACTCTTACTATGAACTTGAACCCCTTTTCCAATCTCTGATGACTCTTATTTTTTATTTTTTTTTGAGGGGGGGGGGGAGATATTTACAAAATTCCTTTCTCTAATGAGTTAACTGCTTACCATCAACATCATTTTATTTATTTTCAACTATTCCTCCCCTTATAATGTTTATATGTCTATCCCTTTGATTATTTTTCTCTGTTAATGCCTCGACTTGTCACCTGTTTTGAGTCTTATCTTTTGTCCTTTGTTTTGCGTCTTTTAAGTTCGTTTTATCTCTTTTTGGTGTGGTTGTTTTCTCAACAGTTTCAGGCGAAGAAACTTTCTGAGAGGCGATTGCTTTTAAAATGCTGTCATCACCCAATACACTTTGGTACTTAACTTTTAGGTTTTTAAGGAACCACGATTTTTCTGCTTCCATATTAGCCTTGTGTAATAACGCAATCGATTTTAAATTCTTCTTTTCGTTATTGATAGACACTATTTGATTATTATCCTCATTGTTGTTTATAGAATACGTACCATTTATCAGGGTTAATTTACTAATATTGTATAGAATCGGGAAAACGGGTGCTATTTCTATAGCTTCATTTATCATCGGTATGTTCAATATTTCAGATAGCATATCTTGGTGGTTATACATTTCTCTTGAAAAATAAAGGTTTAATTGAATGGAACGCCGAAGAATATTATCGTTTATTACCGTGACAAGATTCTTATAGAACTGGGCGCAGAATATAAATTCGAAGATATGATTTGAAAGTGAAATAAATAATTGCATCATTTCAGATTTGGCCATTTCATTCTTGCAAAACGTTTTTCTTATTGAGAGATTGTTGAATGCTGATCTCAAATACTTATTGTTGCATGTCCCGGCCAAGTAAGCATCGAGCTGAGTTGTGACGGCTTGGATGATCGAAGTGAATTTATTCATTTGAGTTTCTTCGTATTCTATGGGGTCCACCGAAGTCTCATCATGGTTAATCATCGACAAATGCATTCTTGTCTCACTTAATTCTGAGCGCATTTGTTTGTTGGAATCCTGGAGACTAGCATTTGTCTGTTAAATGGTCAACAGGTTAGAAGTTATTGTTTCATTTTTTTCTTGTAAGGTCTTAACATGTAAATCATTTTGTTGTTGTAAAGCCAGTATTTCATGAATATCATCAGAAGGAAACTTGCGAATCACGTTCAAGATAATGTAATAAAAACGTTTTACATTATTTGCATTCAAATCTTGCCTTATTTCCTTCTGGAATAATGTATATATAATAGTAACGAATGAATAAACTTTTATAACTTCCTCATTCGTCCCTTTATAATTTCTTTCCAGTTCAACAATTCGTTTGGTTATAATTTCTTGAACTAAAACTATTGATGCCACCGCATCTATTAACAATTTAGCAACATAATTAGGTTCGTCTAATTGACGTTTTAAATTATCATTTTGATTTACTTAGGGCATTATTTGATATTTGTGTTTATTTACTGTTTCATCGATAATATTAGTTTAAAATTTTTCTAATATTTGATTAAATAAATTTCTTTCTTCCTCGTTAGTAAAAATATTAAGTAAATCATCATTTTGGAGTGGTTCAATATTATTAATATAATAATTTAAACGGGAAATCATGTCTTTAATGTCCTTTTCACGTTCTTGGTAAATGTAGTTTTCGCGTTCGGTATTCTACTGACTAATGAACCAATTTATTATTGCTTCATCTTGTGATTTTCTTGTTTCCTTTGATTCATCATCATCATCTAAAAGCAATATACTTGAAAAACAATGAATTATATCGCTATTCGATAATGTAGGTTTTTTTATAAAGTCGCTCTAATGTTTCAATATTATATTTATTTGCTTCATTTATATTCTGTACTAATGTATTATATTCATCATACTTAATTTGTTTAGAATTTTCACAAGCTAGTAGTTTTTGTTGGCATTCCTGAACATAATAATAATAATAATAATAATTTTTATTTAGGTAAGGTACATACATAAAGAGATTTTACAAAGTTTGTTGGCTTTATAGATAGAGCTAGTACATACAATGCCTAAAGCCACTATTACGCAAAGCATTTCGGGCAGGAAAAACATTAATGACTAAAGCTTAAAACTAATGGGTAAAAAGAATAAGATGTGTTGAGTACAAATAAAAATAGAGGTAAAAGAGGGGGGAACATTGTTGAAAAAGCAGCACAAATACAATTACAAATTATTACAGAAAATTACATTCAAATAGCGTTGATTTGAAAAAAAAAACAAAAAAAAAACATACATGGGTTGACAACAGAGGGGTAAGGTAGGTTACAGGGAATTTATTAGGTATAGCTTCGTTGAGCTGGTTGAGAGAGGTACAGTCTTTAACATGGTTGGGAAGATCATTCCACATTCTGGGCCCCTTGATTTGTAGAGCATTTCTGGTTTGATTAAGTCGTACTCTAGGAACATCAAAACTGTATTTATTTCTGGTGTGGTGCTCATGAGTTCTGTTACAACCTTCTATGAAGCTTTTGAGATCAGGATTGGCATTATAGTTTAGCGTTTTATATATATGTATAATACACATGAGAGAATGTGCAGTGACTTAATATCTAACATATTCCGAGATTTGAGTAGGGGTACCGAGTGATGTCAGGGGCCAGAATTGGATATTGTCCTAATAGCAGCTTTGTGTTGAGTAATTAGAGGATGTAAGTGATTTTGGGTAGTAGAGCCCCAAGCAAAAATACCATAGTTGAGATATGGATAGATAAGGGAGTAATAGAGAGTCACCAGGGCAGGGCGTGGTACATAATATCTGATTTTAGAAAGAATGCCCACAGTTTTTGAAACTTTTTTTGATATGTTTAGAATGTGTCCCTGGAAATACAGCTTGTGGTCAATGAGAACACCAAGGAATTTGCCATCTAATTTGTTACAAATTTGGGTATTGTTTATTTTGAGATTTATTTGATTAGAGGATTTATTGCCAAACAGAATATAGAAAGTTTTGTCAATGTTAAGGGTGAGTTTGTTGGCAGTTAGCCACAGATGGACTTTATTTAGCTCAGTATTTACTGTGGCATTTAGAGCAAGGGGATCAGGACTGGAGTAAATGAAGGTTGTGTCGTCAGCAAATTGTTTTTAATGGTTTTGGGATACTAATAAATTATTATATTCTTCCTTTTCTGATAGTTTATCATCTTTACATTTTTGTAGGGCTTGTTGGCATTCCAGAAATTGTCTTTTCTGGTTCTTTACATCGTTTTCACATGTGGTTAATTTTAGTTGGTATTCTTCAAGAGATATTAAATTTGTATTTATTTGCCTATATAATTCTTCTTGTTGTTGACGACTTTGTTCAAGTGCACTATTTAATTGTTGCTTACATGTTTTTAGGTCATTCTCGAGTGTAACGCATTTAGATCTTATTCTAGTATTATTTGAATTTATTAAATCGGTTAGTTTTTCTTTTTCATCAGCTAAGTCTTTTATTTGTTTGTCTTTGTCTTCGGAGATATGTTGAATTTGTCTATCTTTCTCATCTACCAAAAATGCATATTCTGTTTCATACTTTTTCTTTTCAGCATCATATTGGATTCTAAGCTTCATTAATTCAGTATTGTTTCGATCTTCTAGATTATTTTTCAATATATTTTGATTATCTTGAAGAGTTGAATTTTCCTTCTTTAAATTCTCTATTTTATTTTCTTGGTCTCCTAATTTCTCTGAAAGCTGCACAATAGTAAGTTCTAAATCTCTCACATTTGTATTTAAATCTGTTATTGTGGCATCTTGATTTCCACATTTAATTTCTAATTCACTTTTTTTATTCTCGCATTCATTACATTTTTTATTCAAATGAGCTATTGTTTGTTTTTGTTGATTCCGACTCTTAAGAGGATATGTTTCAGTTATTAATTTAAAATATCGATCAGAGATAGTAAACAAATGAAGCATTTTATTCAATAATAGAATAATTCTTTTATCATCATCATTCACAACAACAAAATTGTTAATGAGAGTTTTTATGAATATACATTCTCTCAAACCCGAGGAAGCATTGTCTGGGAATGCTATAGTATTCAAGATTGTTTTAACAATTTCACTTATTTTTTTTTAATTATTGATTTAATATAATTCTACGATCAGGTGACAAAAATTAAGCAAGAAAAAGAAGGATGAGTGGTCTGCATTTTCAAACAGGTAAAATATTTTTTTTATTTATTTACCTGATTCTCATAGAAATTGTAGGGGAAGATGGATTAATTGGAGGAGGAGGAGATGATGGGTGTGTTGAGTAAGTAGGAGGAGATAGTGGTTTCGGAAAAGGAACTTTGGATGCTCCATTCCCTTATACCCCTTCTCAACATAAAAATTTGTCTCTCCTGTTCTTTAAATATTTTATACAAAACTGACAAATTTTGTTGAATAATATGGTTTTCATGTTTCAGCTTATTAATATTCAGCAATAGTTGCTGTTGTGTTCTGGGTCCTGCTAATTCCGGAGGCAATGGGTCCACTGGAACTGTAGCAGCGAAAGTGGATGTTCTGCCTAAGTCTAAAATGACTCCTCTGTTATAGGCACTGCCTGAGACACGTACTAAAGACCTTGACAATTGCATGTCATCAAATTCATATGGTGCAACCATTATGAAAAACATTATGTGCTCTCTTATTTTATATGATCAATTGTTATCCACTTCCCTAGAAAGAAACTTCCAACAGAAAAAGGGTGGTTGACCAGTTGATGGACAGGTTGGTTGGGTGGTTGTAGACCAGTTGACAGACAAGTTGGTTGATTGAGTTGACCAGTTTGTGGGATGGTTGTTTGCTTCTTCAGTTCCGCCAGAGATTGAGTAGTACTGCAACTACCACTGCTTGTTTGTTCACTTTCACTGTCTAGAAAGTTATATCAAGAGGTAGTATGTAGTGTAGTGTGCTTGGATTGCGACTCTACCACTAATTAATCCATAAACTGTGTTCTGCTGCAGGCTACCTTAGTGACACTTTTATACTACCTTAAAGACAAAAAAAAATAGAAATGTCTATTTTGAAAGGATACACACACACACACACACACATACATACATTGGTATAACTAAACTACAACTTTTCCTCATCTGAGATTATATCTGGGGAAAAGAATAATATTTCGTCAATAATTATGAGGTATTTATTATAATGTTTATTATGCAAATTTTCTAAAATCATCCTTATTACTGTAGGTGTGGACATATTTTTGTATCCAACACAACTTTCTTGACGATGATGTTTTCTAATTTCTTAGAAGAGTCTTGGGTATGAAGTATTTTCAATATGGTCTCCCTCAGCACCTTCAGCCGCTAGCACATCTGCACGTTCATTTCCATAAATTCCAACATGTTAGGCTTTGCAGTGTTGTTCTCGAATCGTACATATCATGTCATTATCACACATCTAAAACATTCTTTACTATGATATAATTACTTTAATAGTATATTTTATCTCTGCTCTGCAAATTGGACATGTGGATATGTTTGATGCGCATTTGGAACAAGTGCACATGTGATTACAAGGAAAAAACATTAACTCCAACTTTACATTACATTACTCCAACATTAACGGCAACTTGATCAGTTATTCTACCAAATAATGGTTGTGGGTTAGAATCACCAGACATTGGTGGGCTTGGGACAACATCAACTTCAGTCAATGTCAATTCATCAACTATTGTAGATTCTACTTGCTGATTGGGGTAAGAAGCAAACTCAGTTCCATCAGACATTGGTTGGCTTGGGACAACATCAACTTCAGCTAATGCCAATTCATCTACTATAGGCTGTATTAAAGTTGTAGATGATTCTACTTGTTGGTTTTGGTCAGAAGCCAACTCATTTCCATCAGACATTGGTGGGCTTGGGACAACATCAACTTCAGCCAATGCCAATTTATTTACTAGACGTTTTCTAGTTTCGTTTTCCATGTACTGTAAGACTGCTTCAATAAATGACTCAATGTTAAAGAAAGGTAACCCCTTCTCTTTGAGTTGATTATGATACGTTGTCATCACATGATCTTCCTGGAAACCCATTGAAATAATGTGCTTAGTTATGTCTAGTTCCTTAATAAGTTTGTGTTGATCTTCATTGATATGGGTTATTGAAGGGTTTGTCTCATAAGGTGGCCTTTCCCCTTGAACCTGAAAACAAAAGAATAAAGTTAATGTTACAAATGGCTTTTATAAAGATTATAATAATAGTCAACCTTCATTTCAAGTTACTGTAACTCATCTAGATGACATACCTGATCAATGAATTCTTTTCCTTTCGTCAAGAAGAGGAAGGTACACTCTGGGTACCAGCGAGCATGTTCATCCCAAGGTATATCATCAGATTCCCAGTTTCAAAGTCCATTCCCACAATGATAACAGCGCACATGATCACTTTAACCACAATAGAAGAATCCAGCTTCTGACAATTCAGTTGGTTTCTGTGTTACACGTTCAGGCCATTTGTTAAAGCTTGCTAGGCGACTTTCAAGTGTTAAGTAGTCTTTTCGCTTGGCGATGGTATGCTGGTGAACGCCATTGTTTGTCATAGGACTTAGACCACAGACATCTATTCCTTGTGTAAAGGACGAATTTTTACTATTTCTCAGTGGAACGGAATAACCCTTGAATTTTTCATTAAATATCAGTGGAAAATTTCCCACTGGTTGGTTTCGAATGAATGGACAATCGGGAAAGTGCCGCTGATGTTCGCCTCTGGAAGTGTCTCCTCTTTCCCAGGCACCAACAATGCCTCGACAAAAGACACAAGCAACGTGGTCATTTGTTCGCAGGTAGTAAAAGCCATCACGAGTCAAATCAGATGGTTCTAACCATTCAAGTGGCCAATCTATGTAGGTATCCAAACGTTCCTTTTCAAACCGTAAACTGTCATATGAATCAAATTTCTTAGAAATAGATCTTTTCACGTTCTGATTATATGTGCATTCTGGTTTCTCTTTCTTATGTAAAGCAATGATTCTATTTTCATCTTTGTTTACGTTCGTGGCATCAATTTGAAAATGGCACATTGAACATTCTAAAAGATTTGCTTTATGAGTATAATAGAAACCCGCCTTTGCAAGTACATGACTGTTTACACTGAAGTTACAGTCCTTAAAAATCTCCATACGATTTTTTTCTTCTCTCATTGCTATGAAAACAAAATGTGAGTGTAGTATTAGACTGACTAGTTAGTGACTGAGAGAGGCATCTCTCTCTCTCTCTCTTTATATAATACACAATCAATCCCTCCTCTTCCTCTTCCTGTTGACTCATAGACTTAAAATTGGGACTATAGAGTTTATCAGCAGAAATCCTTTTCCAAATCCCTTTTTAGTTTTTTGTTCTTTATATCTTTTGTACCTTCTATTATAACATAATGCCCATCCACACACTACTTACCAGCCGGCTCGGACACAAAGGTAGGATGTTGACCACGGCCCTTGCTATCAATTAACATTTAATGAAACACTTTCAAATAATATAAACCAATCAAGTCCTTCGACCAACATTCATTAAATAAAATAAAACAATGATTGTATAATAATTGAATTTGAGCATATTAATTGGTAAAAAGCTGAAATAATGGTAAGAAAAATATAGGGAACCAAGTGAAAATTCTGTGATAAAAATAGAAATTTTAATTGTGGAAATTTAACTACATTTTTTACACAGATTTTTTTTTTCAACCTGGGCGCCAAAAAAAAAATAATAATAATTCACGTCCCAGATAAAAAAAATACTACTACCTAACTAATTATATTACTTATTTTTACTGATGAACACTTTATATATCATGTGTATATCAATACAAACTCCAGTCTAAAAGATGTCATCCCTACCACAGGTGTTACTAGAAAACATATTTTAATTAATTGTCCCTAGTCCACTTCTCGACAGTAATGAAGACGGTAATTTGTCTCTATAGACTTCTAAAGATGATCAAGACGAAAATGTGTAACTGAGTTGGTTGTTTTCCCAATGCCTTCCACTGTATAATAAAGTTAATGGTAACTAACCACCTAATTCTTCTTCATCATCTTCAAAATTGTCGGTCAAATTTTTTTCAAAAAGAAACTTGCTCCATATTGTT
This sequence comes from Procambarus clarkii, assembly GCF_040958095.1. Classification (NCBI taxonomy): domain Eukaryota; kingdom Metazoa; phylum Arthropoda; class Malacostraca; order Decapoda; family Cambaridae; genus Procambarus; species Procambarus clarkii. The sequence goes on along the minus strand of NC_091215.1, from coordinate 6,349,075 downwards.
GGAAATTGGGGCCTAATATCTTCTACAGCAATGTGCTTTTTTTCTACTTTTTCATTTAGCCACTGTAGAAAACTTGTCCCCATTTCCTGAAAATAATGATAATTATTTATTAGTGTTATAAATCCATTATTTTTCAACCTAATTTTTCAAATAATTAATTTCTTAAGAGGGTCTTTTTATGAAAACAGAGTAGGTAGGTGCTTTACCCATCTTACTCACCTTACATCTTTGTAAAATATAAATCGAGAACTTGAGCCATTTCTGAATTTCATTTAGTCGTAATTGAGTTAAGTGAATATTATTCTCTAAACTCCAATTTTGCTTGTTTTTTTTCTTGGATAAAAAATAATAAACTGCTTTTTCCCTCAAGGCTCTAAGTATTACATACCATCTTGTTTTTACTTTTACCATTCCAATTGTTTCTTCATTCTCATTTAGAAAATAAAAAACTTTACCTTTTTTATAAAGATCACTTCGCACCTGTAAAAATAATTTAATAATATAGTTTCATAAAAGAAATTGTATTGAAAAATGTGACAATATAAATTGGCACTTCCTTGTACTATAGACTCTTTGTTTGCCTACCTTATTCTGGTGTTTCACTACATCTTTAGCTTCAATTATTGAATAGGCAGGAGATGTAAAGCCTAATGCCGTAAACAGGTTGAGTGTGTAGTGTGGAGGTAATGCAAGAAGGCTAGTCTCTTCATATTCGTTGTACAATGGAGTAAAACAGATAACGTTGAGTTAATGCTTATCCAAGTGACTGAGGTTAACAATATGTTGGTTGTCAGGTTGAAGAAGCTCACACACAGCTGTACATTTAGTATAGTGTAAGATACTATATACCAAATGTCGATTCGTAATATCCATATTATTCAATGTATCCCACAGTGATCTGGCCACAACCTTAGCAACAACATAACGTTCTCCATCATACCACTCAATGTCTTCCCTTTCTCCAATTAACATATGAACACTTTTACTCCCAGTAATTAAAAATAATTTACCATTAATGTATCTGCCACTGAAATGAGCTGATTCGCCATTCACTTTAGTCATACAAACTACTTTAGAAGTAGTAGTACTGAGATCTTCTAAGCAATATTGTTTCCATAGATCATTTGTTTCTGGTTGTTTATCATCCTCATCACCAATACCACCAGTAATTTTTTTATTGGCAAAGATCACTAAATCAAACTGTCCCTTAAACTCCAAGAGTGTTACACCACAAGGAACATTTTTTCGAACTTCCGGATCATTGTTGTAGATTGTGTCATCAGGGCCATAGCAGTTGAACTTTATGTCATGAAGAATAGCAGGGTCGTCTTCAGGGGATAGGATTCCATGTGGGACATTTGCACTTATTCTTTTTATCTTCTTTTTTTCTTTCAATGTTTTTAAAAGATTTTCATACCTACAAACAAACAAAAAAAATGAGTAAATAAAAAGTAATAATTTGTTGGGGTATGGATATTATAAAAATATATACATGATATATATTATTAACATATTATAATAATGATACTTACAATTCGGAAGATTTAAAACTGTTTTCAGCATAACAAATCATCTTCTGAAATGATGCTCCAAATGTATCTGGAAGTTTTTCTTTCATGATTTTTTGGGATATGTTATCAAGGGTCATCATTAACATGTTGATAGAAAGTGGTGAATCCATAGTTGTTGTATATGTCAACAATTAAATAATATTAAATAGTTATCACTATGGACATATGCATGCAGCATCAGACCACTAAACACTGAGGTAATAATACTGGGCATAACGCTTTTATATACTTGAAGGCGATTTAACTATGCTTTATGGGAAGACGCGGTCGGGGCAGCACACCCCTGCATCATACCACACCTCCCCCCTCCCCCCCTCCTCCTCCTACTCCTCAAGTCAGAATTGAAAAGATAGATATAAAAGAATTCAACTGTCAGTTACAACCCTAGTCCTGTGCTGTATCTAGTGAGTCCACTTTGATAATATAATAATATAATACGACAATATAATTATATTGACTTAGTTTGGGTAAGGTAGGGTCTTGTTTGGTCGTATTTATATAGCAGGCCCAATACGACGTTCTGGCTACTTAAATCTCTCATAACTTCTATTGCTGTAATTATTAGTCCTGCATCACCTTATACTACCTTAGATAAAAATGTTGATTGATCAGTTAAGTTACATATGCCTTAACATATATATTTTTTTTATACATCCACAGATTTGAAATAGATCACTATTATGACTGATATTAACGAGACAACAGCATATTTGGAAAATGATAAGACTCTGAGTGAACCCAACCCTACAGGCAAAGCAATGAACCCCAATGAAATATGGGAAGCTGAATCTGTAAAGACTGAACCCAACCCTACTAACCCCAATGAAATATGGGAAATTGAATCTGGAAGATTATGTTAATAAAACTTGAAGAAATACTACTAAAGTGGGGAATAAAATATGAATATTCATGAGACAAAATAATTGAGTCAAGCTTGAAAATACCTATCAAGTGATTTTGATGTCGAAAGCCTCATCACAGGAAAAAATTGAAATAAACCATATTAATATAACACTTTCGCGCCCCCTGGGATGGTAATAAAAAAGCGTTATGTGCGCGCGGCGTTTTTGCGCGTAAGCGTAAAAACAAAAACGTGTATACTCTTTTTACTCTCCTGACCTTAGTTCTCGAGCTACTTATTTAATTTTGGTACCAACGTGTTCGCAATAAAATTCACTAGAAGAACATCAGTAAAAAAAGTCACGAAACGTATAGGGATACCAGCACCAAATAAATAACTACGAAGATGACTCGCCGTGAGCGCCCAACAGCAACAAAATGTTTTTACTCTTGGGATTGTTATCACCTCCACACTTGTTTTACAGCGTTAATTTTGGTATCAATGGACTCGCAATGAAATTCCCAACACGGTGATATGAATATAAGCATAGAATAATGATTGTGGCCCACCCGCAAGAGTGTGGGAAGTGGTGAAATTGTTACCCGGTATCGGTGACGGGACGACACATGTGCGATACGGCGCTTTGAAAGTTTATACTTATTTCACTCTCATGACATTATTATTCTATGTACGTCATTCATTTTTGTGTCAATGTGTTTGCAATAGAATGTTCTATGAGCCCGTAGGTAAAAAAGATCAACAAAGCGTAAGATAGAATAGCGCCATATATAAAACAACGCTGGAACATATCAGTGAGCGTCAAACACACACGAAATGTTTTTACTTTTGTTATGTTTGTCAAGTTTATTCTTGTTGCACAAAGTAATTTTTGGTTGTACATTGATCGGAATAAAATTCCCTAAACAGACATATGCTTATAATACATGATATGGGGGAAGCATTACCAGTATAAACGTCTAAAGTCACCCACCTGCAACCCGTTTGGGACACTCATGCAGACACACGCTACACCCAAAAAAAAATCTATGAAGGTTCGAGTCTACTTATGGCAGTTTATGTGATACAGTGTTCATTCTGGTATCAAAATACAAAATACATTACCAGTATAAACGGCTAAAATCACCCATCTGCAACCCGTTTGGGACACTAAAGCAGACACATGCTACACCCAAAAAAAAATCTATGAAGGTTCGAGTCTACTTATGGCAGTTTATGTGATACAGTGTTCATTCTGGTATCAAAATACTCGTTTCAGTTTGTAGTTCATGCGATTTTCAGAATCAACTGAATCACTGGAGGTTCAACATTTGAATCAGAGTCATCTGACAAAACCGTCTCGTCAAATGGCAGTGTGCCAGACATCTCGGGTTCTGATTCAGTTGCTGCTTCAGCTTAAGGTGTTGAAGTGAACAAGGGCCGCCTCACACCAGATGGTCCAGGAGTTTGCATGGCGTCAGCATAGGCAGGACCTGTGTCATCATTTATGTCTGGAGCGTGCCGCAAGTGTTGAGATACTGTTGCTGTTTGAGGCCAATCTTTCGGGTCCCAGCACAATAGGGCCCAATTTCCCACCTCGTGGAACTGTAGCAATGTTAGCTTTTTTTGATCAGTTGTGTTGTATTTGTACAAAACAAAGGCATTATGCAAAGCCATTTGCAGGAAATAAAACGTTATCTTTTAGGTCCACTTGTGAGTTTTCCGGGTAAAATGGTAATACCATTTGATCGAAGTGGTCCACACCTTTCATGAACGTATTGTACTATGCAGCCTAATGGTGAGAAAGAGAGCCTCATGGCGCGCAGTTTGAAACAAACCCAAAGTAAATCGGATTAAAATTGAATTTTATACAAATATTTTAAAAGAGGACATAAATTTATGTCCACCATGCGGGAGCGGGTAGGCGAAACAGGACTCCTCATCCGCAGAAAGTATCCACAGATTTGAAATAGATCACCATTATGACTGATATTAACGAGACAACAGCAAATTTTGAAAATGATAAGACTCTGAGTGAACCCAACCCTACAGGCAAAGCAATGAACCCCAATGAAATATGGGAAGCGGAATCTGTAAAGACTGAACCCAACCTTACTAACCCCAATGAAATATGGGAAATTGAATCTGTAAAGATTATGTTAATAAAACTTGAAGAAATACTACTAAAGTGGGGAATAAAATATGAATTATTCATGAGACAAAATAATGAAGTCAAGCTTGAAAATACCTATCAAGTGATTTTGATGTCGAAAGCCTCATCACAGGAAAAAATTGAAATAAACCATATTAAAGTAGTATTTCAAGATGATGAACTGGTTTTGTTTAATGGGTGTGATGACAACTTATGTAAAGAGAGAAATGATCCATTGTTAAATGAAAGTTACCACCTGAAAAAACACAAATATGTTGTGTGTGTGAGTATACCCTCATCGAATTAACTATCCGTAGTTTTTTTAAATATGAAGAAAAATTACCCACTACTTTGTACATACGAAGTTTTAAAGATGAATGATGCCCATCCAGCCCAGCGTGGGATAATCGGGTGAAGTAACTTTACACACAAAATTTAATGATTATTTCCTCTGCTCCAAATAGATGTTTTCCTCCTCCTTCCCAACTTCAATGGAAGAATCACTTGATATATCAATGAGATAGCTTAAATTTATCATGTCTCCAAAAAGCTATAAATGTCTCCTGTCCCCCCTCTATTTGGAGGGGGTGGGTGCAAGCGTCGTCCTCGTTCACTCCAAACCCACCTTCACATATCTAGACAGTCTTCACAATACCGACATATGACAACTTGTACTGACACTCACCGGAACTAGTGCCAGCCATACTTACATTATCATTTCACTTTTTAATTGTACATCTGTTCCCATTCTGGGCTCACTTTTTATTTAGTGAAAAATTACAGTGAAATTAAAAGGTGGAAAATTTTTAACTAAGAGACCCATAATTTCTCACTAGCTATATATATCTTGTATGTCGATTTTTTATCAACCCCATACAGTCCTGCCCCATTCCCCTACCTATATACACTAGAATAATAAAGGCAAAATTAAAAAAAATAAAGCAATATATGTTTTAATTCATACACACTTTTATTTAGTAAAAATTACAGTGGAATTAAAAATGAAATGAGGCAACCTTCAACTGTTCGAAAGTTTTTTTTAAATCAGCAATCTCCTGCCAGAGGTTTGTATTCTTCTTCAGGTCGGTGATGTTCAGTTTGAGGTTGGTGTTTTTTTTTTTTTTTAGTTCCCTCCTTTAGTCGTCTTGTTTAAAATTCTTATAGACAACCCATACCCACGTCAGTCACTATGTCAGTCACTGTGCGGGAGTTTTGAATAACATTGGCTCTTTGGTGCCATTATAAATTAATATGACTTCCAAGTCGTTGCACATATCAATTCCTCAAAATAAAGGCGGGTTGCTTCAGCCTTCCAACTCTTTAATTTCATTTTTTAAATTATCAATCTCCTGCTTGAGGTCGGTGTTGTTCTGCTTTAGGTAGGTGATTATTTCTAACAACTCTTGCTCTATCATCTTCAATAGTGTGTTGTTCTGCTTGATGTCGGTGATTATTTTGCGGATTAATTGTAACAACTCTTGGTCTGTCTTCAATAATATTGTCTCGATCTGCTTGATGATGTCGGTGTTGTTCTGCTTGAGGTTGGTGTTGTTCAGCTTGATGTCGTGGATTATTTGTTACAACTCTTGCTCTATCTTCAATATTAGTTTCTCCTCTTCCTCTTCCCAGCATACTTTCAAGGTTTTTTTCAGCGTAGCTTGTGTCCTATTCTCCATCCTGGGGTTCATCTGAGGAGAGAGCTTCTCGGACCACTTTTTCTTTGGAAGAGCAGCGAAGCTGGCCATCAGTGGATGTAATATAAGAGTGAGAGTGGTCGGCGGCAACGAATATTTATATATGGCTCAACTGACACAGTACTGCTCCGGGCAACCAGCTATTACATTACTAGGTGGACTTCGCCGCCATGAGTTTGATCACACGGTTTTCAACACTTTATCTAAAATGTCACTTTATGCATGCATACAGCTGCTCTCCCTTCCCCTTCCCCACCTTTAGTCGTCTTGTTTATTCTGACTTCAACCTTCAACTGACATTATCGTTGACTTACGTGAAGCAGTTAGTGTAGCGTGTAGTGGTTGGTGGTGGTGGGTGTGGCCAGCAAACGTTGACCATAGTGGGTATTTATAGAGATTGCTCATCAAATGTGTTGAGTAAGTCGGTGAGGGATCTTACACCAAAATAGGTGTTAGTATTTAGTTTATTACTTATTGATTAAAAATTTTGACTTCAGCCTTCAACGGTCCAAAATTTTTTATTAAATCAGTATTCTTCTGCTTGAGGTTGGTGGTGTTCATCGTTTTTTCTAATAAATATTCTTTTGCTTGAGGTTGATGTTCTGCTTGATGTTCTTTCTGTGACATCAATAAGCATTGTTTCAAGTTTTTTTTCAGCGCAGCTTGTATCTTCTTGTTCGTTTTCTTCTTCTTCTTCTCCTTCACCTTCTCTTTCTTGAGGTTCATCTTGAAGAGAGCTTCTCGTACCACGTTTTCTTTGGATGGAAGAGCAGCGAAGCGTGTGTTGGTTGGCCGTCAGTGGATGTAAATGTGAGAGTAGCCTGCGACTACTGATATTTATATAATTCAGCTGACACTGCTGCCATCTACTCTGGGCAACCAGCTGTCTCCTCCACTCTTTGAGCAACTTTTTGTAATTTTTACTGCCCTAATTTTTTTATTATTTTTTTTAGTAAATTTTGATAGCAGGATGATCTATTAATTAAAAGTGGTGAGACCACAAAAAAGTTAATGCTTGCTCTACTTGGTGGAGGTTTCCAGGTAAGCAATCAAGTCTGCACGCTCATTCTTCTTTTTAAGACCAACAAACACCATCTTTGTGCCTGGAATAAACTTCTTTGGGTTGGTCAAGTAGATATCCAGAATATCTTTGAACCATGTGATACTCTTGGCCTTGTTGGCATAAGTGTAAATACAGCCAGAAGCCTGACCAGTCTGGCGGCCGAAGAGGCCATTGACATTGGGTCCAGTTTTGTGCTTGCCGTTTAATTCAACAGTGTGACACTGTGCACACCTCTGCATAAAGATCTTCTTGCCTTTTTCCCTCTCACCCATCATCTGAAAAAAAAACATTAACTTAAAAGGTTAAGGTGTATGCTATTTATTTATTTATTTTTTTTTTTAGCTGAACATCATTATACTTTCAAAACATCAATTTCAAATCATAAATTTCAAATTATTAGTGATTACAACTGTAATTATATCAAATTTTCCCAAACCAACGAAAAGAGAGAAAGAGAACCCTGGCCAAATATAACCAGGTCATCTCTGGTGGTGGCGTACCAGCACTCCACAGAGGTTAACAGCGAAATAAAGGTATTATAAATCTCAGTGTCATTATATTGGATGGAGCTGGTGGTAACCAACAATCCAACCTTCATTATGGTCATATGTTTCATACACTTACTTACAAAAGGACACTATTTTTTCTTTGTTTTAGGATTCGGATTTACTCTGCGAGCACACTGCACAACCTTGAGTCAAAACACGCTCACAGATGGACTAAAAACTACTGTAGATACAGATTTAGATAATGTATCTAACCAACTACAACTTCAACCAAACACAGTTTCAAATGAGAAAACATAAGAAATAAATAATTACACCCTCCTCCTCCTCATCAGCATCATCATTATCCAAAAAAAAACAAAAAAAATATATATATAAAATGAATAAAAATATGATATGGAAATGTGGTAAGGATGACATTTTAACTTTTTCGGACCAGAGTTTTTACATCTACATATTTTCCTTGAGAAATTGATGCCCTCTGATTGAAACCCAAACAGAGGTACAAATAATACATACATATACATTTATTTTCAAAAAAGCATTTTTTTTAATTGTTTTATTTAATGAATGTTGGTCTCAGGATTGGTTCACCCCTCTTTCAATGACAAAGTTGGTTAAAGAATAATAAGTATTTTCTATTTGATGGATCATTAGAATTTTTTGAGGCTAGTTTTAATAAATATGGCTGTAAACTCTTAAAAACCAGTTTCATCTCTGGAAGTGTTTCATTAAAGTTAAGGTATAGGGTAACAGGTGTCACATATTCGTCAAAAATCCAACTGTTTTCCATAATATATCTTTCTATATACAAATCAGTGACTGCCATTTGCTCCACTCCATATATAAAACTTGTTGCGGCTTCTAAAAACAGCGTCAGTTTGATTACCCCAAGATAAGATTTGGGCATACTTACGAGAAAATTCCCTAATGCTACATTTTAGATGATGCATATTCAACACAAACACACTTTTTACTATTTGCTTACAAAGTGGACACAATATTTCATCTTTGTAGATAATATTTAATAAAAAAGAGTACATCCCATAAGAATTATTCATATATCTAAGGCAGCCATAATTATTATAATCAAATTTCCCTGTAGATTTTTTACCCAACAAAATTTTGGCGGATAATGTAAACATACATTGAGTACAAATACTGTGACCACATCCAACCATAAAATCATCAAACATAAAAACCATGTCACCTGACCCATTCATATCTAAACAAATGGGGCAAGATACAATTTGATGACGAATGACATTTTTCTTGATAGTTTTAAGGGAACCGTGTTTAATTTATATATCAATGACAACGTCCTTATTATCAGGTCCCCAGAGTCAGTTGGACACCAGGTTTGTTTGATATTTTTTCAAAAATGGTATTTTAACCAGGACTGTAGAATAATTCTTAGTTTCAAAACACTCGTCTTGTCTAAAATCATGTTCATTTTCAAACAGATTTATATCAGTATCAATTGATCTGATATTTGGTGAACAATTAAATATAATAGTTAACGATGCCTTTTCTGCTTGTAATAATTTCTATGATGTTTCTCACTTTGATATTCTGCTGTAATCTTGACCTTGTAGGAGAAATCTTGCAAGTCAAAAAAAGTTGGCAACCTCTTGAGTTTTTTGAATTTGATATTTTGTATATATATTTTTTTAAATGTCTTCTCTTTTGACATTTCCCCAGGGATAATTCCATATTAAGCCTAGAAGAAATATGAAAGATAACATTAATATTAATTAAAAAAAGGAAGAAATGGAGTTGTAAGGAAGTGGAAAAAAGCTCTTTATTCCATAGTTAACTATGGAATATATAGTAATAGAAGGGTAGAGAAAAAATTTCTTCAATTAGTAACTGTGGTCTCTCTCACCTCAATCAGTTCATAAAGTTTTAGGGAACATATCTAAACCCACTGACTGGTTCATTCTGTTGTCAGGATTAAATCATCACACAACAACAATTGACCAGGGAGGGTGGAGGAGGTCTTATTTATGTTAATGACACTGTCTTGTTTTTTTTTTTTTGTCATAAAGGGGGGGACCTATGAAAAAAATATATATATAAATTAGGAGGTTTAACTGTTCTTTTCATTGTTATGATGTCTTTGACATAATTTTGTTTACAATTTTAACTCTGACACCAAAGGGGTAGACCTGTCTAGAAAAATTTACAATTGCTGGCAAGTAGTCTCTTTCCCAGTTTCCACCAGCCAATCCACACCCAATTAACGATGGAAAAATTACCAAACTGTATTTTCCATTAGATACTTGCACTGCTAATTTATTTAGACCTTCATTAAACCAATAAATCCTGTTTTGGGATGTATCTTTTAAAAGGCCAGATAAAAGTTGATGATCGAAAGGTTCTAAATGTCTAGGATTTCTTCCTTTAGGTCCAGCATCAACAATACACGACTGTAACTGCTGTATAAGTCTTTTAGTATAATGGTTTTGATTTTTCTCCTTCCCCATATAAAACTGCCCAAAAACATTTACAACTACTGGTCCCTTTGTTACAGTGTTAGGATGACAAATCTCAATATTTCCTGGTTGAGGTCTATCTTCAAGCATAGCACGGTTTAGAGTGCCTATTGCCCGGCGTAGTGTATAAGAACCACATTATGGATATATCTCAGCAAGAATTTGAGAAAGTCCATGAGATTTAACAGCTACACAGTTGAGTATTTGTACAAGCGCTATATTTGGGCTTCTATATACAGGGTCAGTAATGTCTCCATTAATAAACTCCAAGCTATATACAAAGAAGAAAGAAACATTGGTTATACCATTACAGTCCATAATTATCTTCTAATATAATAATGCATTAAATATTAGTTGTCCTGTCCTGTCCTAGTCATAAAAGACAATTAACATACTACAAAAATTAATGTATTCCATATTTTTTTATTTATTTAATTAACAAATATCTTTACAATCTTTTGCTCTCCTTTTTTTTTAAATGATTTATCAAGTAATTTAAAGAATATGTTCGAAATTTCATGTGGCACAGTAGAACTATTTAGTTGCCAAAGAATATATTTTTAAGAGATTAGGATGTGTTTGATTACCTTTCTTGATAAATTCCTCCATTTCAGTCCAATAGTTTGTGAATTACTTCAAATATTTTCAGTTGTATTTGTCATGATCGTGTTTGTATTATAATATATGAAAAACAAAAACTGTTGTATAATATATAGTTATGATATAGTTTAATATATATACGTTTTTCTTTTTTTATACCTTCTATCAAAATTTCATAAGACTTATAAGAGTTGGGTTTAGTATCTGTTTTCAAGTTGGGATTATATCATAAATAATTAAACAATGAAAGTCATTAAGGGGAAAAACAAATTGACTAATCCTGATGAATGTGAAACACTAAATATTAGAATATCTAATCATATTCGTTTTACATTTAATACCAACAAACGTTATTTAGGGAAAGGTGCCTATGGTAAAGTTGATCTTGTTCAAGTACCTATTATTGAACTTCTTGATCCTAGATTACTGCATCAAATACATGTGTTTCAAAATATTTACCCACACACGGCTTCCAAACTTTTTAAATCTTCTAAGAAGAAGCACAAACGAGGAAAAAAATATCTACAAACATTTGTGGCTCGAAAGAATTTTCGCCGGAAAAGGGATTTTTTAATGGAGATTGAAAACATTGCACGTCTTGATGATAATATCCGAAAAGCATTCTTTGTTCAAGTGTGTCGTGTGTTTATGGTCGAAACTGCCTATAATGTAATACACTGTCCACAAGGTAAATTTCTAGAGTCATCAAAACCTACTAAAGTTCCTTATTCTTTGTATAATATTGAGTATAAATGTCCTTTCAAATCTAAATCTATAGGCTACTTTATCGAAATGGAATACTTCAACCAACGCGATTGGATCCTACTAAGGAAAAAAGTCGACTTATTGAAAAATGATCACTATTGTCATCAACAATTGCTTACTACAGTTCTTAGACAGCTTATTGATGTTCAATTAGTCTTATACAATACTACTGACAAATATATATCAGGTACTTATTATGATATTAATCCTCAAAATGTATTTGTATCCAATGATAACATTCATCGAATTAAATTAATTGATTACGGAGGCCTTTTTCTTCCTTCTTAAAATATATATTCTATAATCACAGAACCGATGCCGGTATTTCATTCCGAAAATATCTGTGATGTTCTTTCTAAACAAATATCTAAATCAAAACTCAATTATAAAAGATATGTTCAATATCTTTCTAACTGATATTTTACATGTTTGAACAAACTAGATAAATACAGCGTCATTCCTACTATGTATGGTATCATTGTAGCCGTGACAATGTGTGTGATGTTAATGTGGGGTTGTGAAAGACGAGATAAAGTACGCCACATTTTAAGAAAAATTATTCACTCATATAATCCAACATTGATTTTGAATGATGTCTATAAAAGTCAAGAGATACAAAAAAATATTATAGAATTGCTTAAAACCTCAAACATCGTTGAAAACCTAACCCTTTAGAGAAAAAATGAATGCCAATTTTGATTTCGATAATATGGAATTAGATAATCTTGATACTTTGATGGAACCTCTCTTAATGGCGTCAACTGGAAAAAAGTAAGAATGTAGCATGTTGCTATAAATGTCACCAGTCAAATAAACCACTACACCTCCAAATACCAACATTACGAAGACTTGCAGATCAGTCAATCGAATCTCATCACTTTTGTGATGACTGTATTAAAAAATGACGATTTATGTTTATTCCAATAAACTCTTAAACTCATCTACTAACTTGTATATAACACAAAATAAAAAGAAATATAAAACTATAGCCTATGTCATTCCAATCAATTCATTTAACATTGATTGTGAAACTGTAAATTTTAATAATGCCCATAAGCACAAACAACAACAACAGTATAAAATTGTTTTGCCTCATTTACAATATATTATAATTTGGTACTTACACAAATCTTATGTTCCTATTGACCAGGTTAAATTTCAGCAATTAGTGAGTGTAGCTTCTACTTTATTATTCAGAATTAATACAGAAAAAAGAAAACTCCCATCCTTAGAAACATGTATATCATCCATGTTAACTTCTGTTTTGGGGCATTCACTACCTTTCTTGATGCCATCTTATACAAACTCATCTATCAAATTCCACATTGCAATAGAATGGGATAATGAAAAGATTTTATCACATCAGTTACTAAAAGAAGGGAACCAAAATTTATTTTCACCACAAATATTTAAGGCATTTGATATAGATATATGTTAATTATACTATTGTTGTACAAGAGTCATGGGTTTATAACCTTAAAGATAATTGCTTAAAAAGTATCAGTTGTTCCTGCCTGTTTATCCCACTATGGGAGACCCAGCACACGCCCACATAATTAGTTGCTGGATGAAAGCTTCAAATTAAACATTCTCTAACATAACCCCCTTTTTCTCTACCTTATCCTCTGGCCTGATCATTATTGTTCTCATCTGTGGTGGAGCCTGAGAGTTTCAAGTGTAGACATACGACCCAATAAGCTCAACCTGCGCAAGTACAAGTGACATTGGATAAAGCGTGGAAAATCTTGTGATCATGAGAAAATGGAGACCACAGAGTTCTCCCTTGTCAAATGAGTGGGAGGTATTGATGAAACTAAAAGGTATAAACATAGAACATTTATTTTTAAAGAGGATAATTTTGTCAGGCTGTATATAAGACAAGAGCAGCTTCATACTTGCTCAGTTGCTCTCCATCCACATGACCAGGTTAGTGATTTTTAATGGATTTTTATGAGATGTGTTGGTGGCTCAAGCAGACCAAAGAGGTGGTACATTTCAAATCTTTTGTACCTTCAATTACAACAAAATGCCAAATATATAACAATATTAAATACTTCTATAATTATAGATATATTATTTTAGAACCAGATTTAAGAAAGCCATCAGAGATTGTGTTTAAAACAGACCTACATAGGTTTACAACGAACATACAAACTCTTTATTCCTTGAAAATATGGATGGGATCTAACAAAGAAGGGAAACCACTAGTATCACAATTACAATTGATAGTACGATGCAAAAGAGATGAAGATATATTCGTCGAACTTATTTCAAACATAGATGAAAGATATACAATATTATGTGATTATAATTTTGATGGAAAATTGGATATAACAAGCAATAAAAGTGGATATAAATCCTTTATCAAAGACCCTATCCTATTTCTAAAGATGGTTCAAGCTTCAGAAGAGGAAAAAGAAGCTTTAAAAGAGATGATGCAAATCGACGGAATATCGATTCCACCTTCGTCGACATACTACAAAAGTTATTATGAAGAAGAAATTTTGTTAACAGAAGCACAAAGCTATTTTGGGCGAGATAAATATTTTAGTTATTTGATGTTTGAACCCATTCATTGGAATTCCACTGGACAATTTGATGTTTACAACCGATGGGTGAAATGTTTGGAAAAAGAGGATGATCATCCCTGGTATCAAATGAAAACTATATACAACTCTTCATGTGAAACAAAAAATTGTCCGACTATAACATATATGGAACCAGACATGAAAAAATTATATTATGAAATTATTACTGAACTACTTTATTATGGTAAAATATGGTTTAAATATGCAAACTACTCTTTTCGCACTTTTAAGGACAGTGATGAAGACTGTGACAATATATGCTTTATTAACTTCAAAAGCATTGACAGAGTTCATCATGTGGAAAAAACAGAAACATACAATGCGCTAATTGCTCGCATGGGGGTGAAAGAATATGGATCATTTTTTTCGAAATTATTTTCATCCCTAACCGTTACTGGAAGAATGAATGTATAATTTTTGTCACCCATAATCCCCAACTCTTTATGAATATAATTCAAACTGGGAAAAGGATAAAATTCGTAGTTTTATTTTACGAGATGAAGGTTTATTATCATCTCAGATGAGGAAAAGTTGTAGTTTAGTAGCCCAATGCACTCGGAAAATTGTAAATTCTTTTTGGGGGAATACTGAAACCGAATATTGGAACGTAGCCACATTGCATGAAAAGATGGATACCACCATTCCAATTCTTCCCCATTTACTTAAACAATTCATACTTAATGAAGGTTCAGAAAATCTAATGATTAGATTCTGGAAGAGAGCTGTGGAAGATTTAAAGGCAATGAAAAAAAAAGGTGACTAGTCTTAGAAGTAGTGTTAGGTATTGGATTTAGAGAATGCAAAGCCAACAACAGTCAGCCTCCAGCCTCCAACAACAGTCAGCCTCCAGCCTCTAACAACAGTCAGCCTCCAACAACAGTCAGATTCCAGCCTCTAACAACAGTCAGCCTCCAGCCTCCAACAACAGTCAGCCTCCAGCCTCTAACAACAGTCAGCCTCCAGCCTCCAACAACAGTCAGCCTCCAGCCTCTAACAACAGTCAGCCTCCAGCCTCCACCAAGCCGCCTCCAGTCTCCACCAATAGTCCAGGACGGGCCTTGCATGCATGAGTGGGGGTGAGGTGGTGGTATACTGTGACAGTGACTTTTTTTTTTTTTAAGAGAGTTTCCTGTTTCCTGTCAATCTATATAAGACAGAGCCGCCCTCTCTTGCTTCATAGTTGCTCTCCATTCACGCGAGCAAGTCAGTGTTCTCATTTCCTTTGTTATTTGATATTTTAACTCATGTCTCCTGATGGTGTGGCTGTCATATCTGTTATTATATTGAAAAAGGGAGAAAAATGTCTATACTGTGACTATTGTTTGCTCATGGTTTCTTAGCATAAGCTATTTAAAGTGGAAAATAATATAATAGTCTAAAGCTTGTCCTCGTGTGTCGTAAACTGTTCAATATAAACATTTTTAATTATTCAAAACAGATTTCTAGCTGTGTCCGCAAGTAAAACTGGGTGAATGGTACAAAGACCACATCATTCTTCCTTTCATCCCAACTAAAGTTTGACCATGTATGTTATAAACTGTCCAATATGACAAGAGCTGCTCCACCTTTCACGTGACTAGGTCAGTCAGTGTCCTTATTTCTTCTACCATAACAGATTTTTATTTAACAGACTGTGACAGGCCGAGATGCAAGAGAGCTGTGAGGATACTAACCAACTAAGGAAGAGTCGTTAGGTTTCTTGTGGATTCCCCTCCCATAGCAACCCAGGATGTTGCGGGAAAGAATCAAAAGTAATAGAGGAGGAGAAAAACCATCTGAGATACAAATATCCACATACACAGCTTTAACAAAAAAAAATTGAGATAATTTTCAACATTCTTTTGCCAGAGAGGCCATTTAGGGGTAAATTAACATTTTATTAAGAGATCAATTTTTTTGTGTTAGACATAATGAATCCTTTCGACAAGATGATGTTTACTACGGATTGTGGGAATTTCAAATCTTTTGTACCTTCAATTACATCAAGTTTACAATTGTCTAACTATATTCAATACTTTTATAATTGTGGACTAAATATTACTTTAGAACGAGATTTAAAATTACCATCAGATTTTTTGTTTGAAACAGATACAAACTCTTTATTCCTTGAAAATATGGATGGGTTCTAACGAGGAAGGGAAACCACTAGCATCACAATTTCAATTTATACTGCGATGTCAAATAGAAAACGAAGGATTCTTCATCGAACTTATTTCAAACATTTTTTTTTTTTTTTTTGAGATATATACAAGAGTTGTTACATTCATGTACAGCCACTAGTACGCGTAGCGTTTCGGGCAGGTCCCTGGAATACGATCCCCTGAATGAAAGATATACAATATTATGTGTTTATGACGAAAAATTTAATATAAGAAGCAATAAAAATGGATATAAATCCTTTGCCAAGGACCCTCTTACATTTCTAAAGAAGGTTCAAGCTTCAGAAGAGGAAAAGAAACTTTAAAAGAGATGATGGAATATCGATTCCACCTTCGTCGACATACTACAAATGTGATGAAGAATAATTTCTGTTAACAAAAAACTATTTCAAGCGAGATTTTTATTTTAGGTACCTGATGTTTGAACACATTCATTGGAAATCAACTGGACAATATGATGTTTATGAAAAATGGGTGAAATGTTTTGAAAAAGAGGTTGATCATTCCTGGTATCAAATCAACCAATATAGTTTATGTGAAACCAAAAAATGTCAGACTATAACGTTTGTGGAACCATACATGAAAAATTTATATAAAACATTGGTTAATGAAATTAATGGCAGAGTATGGTTTAAATATGAAAACTATTCTTGTCGCATTTTTAGTGATGGTGATGAAGACTGTGACAATATATACAGTACTTCATTGACTGAAAATTTTGTAATGACTTCAAAAACATTGACAGAGTTTATCATGTGGAAAAAAACGAAAAAATATAATGCACTAATTGCTCGCATGGGGGTGAAAGAATATGGATCATTTTTTTTCGAAATGATTATCATCTGTCACTATTATTATAAGAGAGAATGTGTAATTTTTGTAACCCGTAATCCCCAACTCTTTATAAACATAATTCAAACTGGGGAAAAGGATAAAATTCGTAGTTTTATCTTGAAAGATGAAGATTTATTATCATCTCAGATGAGGAAAAGTTGTAGTTTAGTAGCCCAATGCACTCGAAAAATTGTAAATTCTTTGGTTTCGGATACTGAAACAGAATGTTGGAATGTAGCCACATTGCATGAAAAGATGGATACCACCATCCAAATTCCCCATTTACACCTTAAACAATTCATACTTAATGAAGGTCCAGAACATCTAATGATTGGGTACTGGAAGAGAGCTGTAGAAGATTTAAAGTATTATGTATTTAAATAATTATAAGTTGATAATGAAAATAGTCTCCCAAAGAACAACTGATGTCTGAGGAATGGGAAATTAGTGATACTGTGTTACTAAAACTTTTATAGAGACGATAAATTGGAGTGATAATTATAGGTTATTAGGCCTTCGACATCACATTCCACAGACTCGGTACTTGCTGCTTTCACCTGTTGCTTTCTTAAGAGACTTTCCTAGACTAAACAACCGACCCACAATGAACACTGGTAGCAGCATTTTCTGAGATCCATCTCGTACCCAAATCAATAATTCTGATGTATGAATTATGAGTTATGTAAGGACAAGTTCACATAAACACATGGAAATAATAAAAATGCAATTTAATAACTAATTAATTTATTAAAAGAAAAACTAAAACAAAATCTAAATATGTTCACTCTGTCACTTTAACACTCCCTACTTTTCCTGAATGGCAATGAATTGACTATCCCTATAAATAACAGTAGCAACTATACCTCTATGTTGACCAGCTAAAGATGTTGGGCTGGTCTTGGGGGAGAGGTGAGATGGGTTGACCTCCCCCAGTTGATTTCGAGTTCACACTGATCTCTCCTCGTCTGGTCTACCCCAGACTAGAGCATTGTATTGTTCCGCATAGTCTAAGTTTTACCAAGTTACTAGCAAGGTTTAAGTTATAACAATTAACCTCTGTTTGTACTGAATTGATCAAGACTGGTTGAATTATTTTACTGAAATTAAATTACACAAGCATCTGACGGCAGAGCTGTTCCCGTTCCCCAAAATGGTTATTTGAATTTTGAAAAGTAGGGTTATAAACTACTAGTGGGGATCAAGCCCCAAGGTTGATTAATTAGCATGATCGATCCAGACCTCGATCATTGCTCTGTGTTACTGGTCTGGTGGTGGCGGCGGAGGCGACTCTAGGGTTTTGCTCAAAGCCTAGGTCACGTCATACGGGTTGTAGAATCCTAAGTCGGTCAATCGTCTTAGGACCACGTGGCGTGGAGTCGGCTTTAGTAAAAGTTTTGGAGTCCCTTGTAGAGAATAAAAAGTAAGAATACGGGTAGAGGGAAAAGAAGAAGGGAAGAGTAAGTCGAGAAACGCTCCTCGTGTTACAATGGTGGCAGCGGTGGGGTGATTCATTATACGCAACTATGAACAGAGACGCCCGCCATTTGTGACTCAGACCTGCTAATCCCCAGGGGAATGTGTGTTGTTGAAGGTCAGGTCCCTACACGAAACTTCTGGAACCTTCTGGAATAATTCTCACAACCAGCCTAGTTTGTTACAACCCCCCCGCACAAGCACTTAGTAAACCTTGTTAATTTGTTAAAAATCACGAGATTTAGTATCCAAACCCACAATTCAACTCATGCCACAAACAAAAGCTAACCTAACTAATAAAATTTGACAATTAATAGAGTCCAACATCTTAATAAACATGTTCACATTTCATAAATTTCTCAGCTGTCAACTAACAGCAATCCTCTAACATCAGGAAACATACATTTTATCCTTACTGACATAGCTAAATAACATGTCCCTACTCTAACATCAAAGACTAGCTATTAACCTCTCTTGGCTCTTCACTAGCCAAGTTCGTGTGTCCTCTAGAGCCGGCCACACCGTGCTCAAACATAAACATTAAAGTTATATCTTCAGACTGAACTTTCAGTCATCCGGGAGCGTACTACGGAACTATCAAGTTCACATCCGTGTACTAACCACTCCCCATCAATGTCAAGCTTGACATGCAAAGGAACACACCTAACGTTTATTACATGTATCTAAAAATATAAAAAAAAATTCCTATACTATATCACAGGTTTCAGCTGACTGTACAGGCAAGTGTCCGCACTCACTGTAAGAGTGTCAATGTTTATATTGGTCCGCCTCTCCTGTGTTCAAACATTCTGCAAAAGTATCACAACATAATTTTCCATAACCGTTTGTTTTAGGCTGAGACAATTACACAGGGGCTTCGATTTTGATTACTTACCAATTTATAGAGTAAAATTTTCATATATTATACCAGAATTATTTTAAATCTGTTGTTCAACATTTATAAAATATTGATTCTAAATCTGTTTTTCAACATTTAAACAAAAGTGTCCAGATATTCTTTACACAGATGTTCAGAGCCACTTTGTTGTTTGTATCAATTGTTCATATTGAGTAATCGAAAAAAAATCGATGCTGCTGGATGCTGAATGTAGTCGCTGACGATGATGGTGTCGATCTTGCTTCTTCCCATGTGTAGACATCAATACCTGGTCCTCTTGTACTCCCATCCGGTACTCCTGAATGACGACAGAGTGTAGTAGAGCGGAGTGCCAAGTGACAGCTGTAGAATACTGTTACTTCGGCCATTAATCTTGCTCTCGACAGTCCACACGCCTTCGTATCAATCACAGTTCACACGGCAGTCTTGATGTTAAACTTGACGGCGCAGATGCCACAGCAGAGCAGGACTGGATGTACCAACGGTGTCTCTTAGCAGGAGTGGTGTCAGAAGGTCGTAGAGGCGGGTTGCTTGTTTGCAGAACAGGTGAATCTCGTCTTCCATCATTGCTCACGTCATCTCAGGCGTTTCTTGATGTCACCAGGTTACTAGGCCGTAAACACCAACTGTGTATACCCTCGTACCGCCGACTTTAGGCCAAAGGAGACAATTTTGCGACCATCTATTGGCGAGTCCCGGAACTCTGTAGGGAAACTGTGCCTTCCACCTGTGACCGCCTTAGTTCTGCTTTCTTGTTACTTCAGATGACGTAATCATTAATCTTCCGGCGAAATTCTTGAGTACTGCTACGTGCTTTCCATTTCTTGACCTCTCCTCCAACACTGCTGGAATGGCTGCAGTCTTGATGACGCAGCAGGTGGGTAGTGGTGATCTCGAGACAGCTACCCCGGCGTTGTATGGCACCTCCGGTGACTGCTATAATGTGGACAGCTCGCCGGCCCTGACAACCTCGTTAGTGACGTGAGGCGTCGGCCGGGTGACTCTTGGGCAGTCACTCATCCCCAAAGTAACTGATGTATGAGTTACTGGGTCTGGTGGGGGGAGGGCTTTGTGTAACGTGCCTCCCCCCTCGGTCTTTACAGACAAGGGTTCACGTGTGGCTGGAACAACTGGGTCGGTGTACCAATCAGACCTGGGAACAGACACAACACAGCGGAAGCATAGATATACTCTGGGTTTGGTGGAGGTGGAACCCCAGAGCACGGTAAAAGTTGCTACCTGAGCCAAGTATAGCGATAGTACATCTCATTGCCTTTACAGGAAAATCTAATGAATACTAAATTTTACTAACCAAGGAAGTTACTTTACTGTATAGCGCGAGATCTCGTCACCATAGGGTGGCGAGACTGCACCTGACTACTGATGAGCAATGACAGAGGGTCATCCTCATCTTCTGACTCGTCGGTGAAGCCCTGAGTCAGCACTGCTGAGTCAGGAACTAGACCCGCTGAAGGCAGTTCTAATTCCTCTCTAGCATAATAATGTTTCAATTTATTTACATGAATTGTCCTTTCCACCTGGTCCTCGAACACTCCTTTTATAACAAGATTAACCGGTCCCGCCCTTTTAATTACTCTATATGGTCCTCGCCACCTCGGAGCTAGTTTCCTGCTCTGATTGGCGGGCGCAGCCTCATTCACTCTCAATACGAGGCTTCCTTCCGTCAAGTCTGAAGTCAAGTCCGTACTGAATTGATCCAGACTGGTTGAATTATTTTACTGAAATTAAATTACACAAACATCTAACGGCAGAGCTGTTCCCGTTCCCCTAAATGGTTATTTGAATTTTGAAAAATAGTTCAACCAGTCTGGATCAATTCAGTACAAACAGAGGTTAATTGTTATAACTTAAACCTTGCTAGTAACTTGGTAAAACTTAGACTATGCGGAACAATACAATGCTCTAGTCTGGGGTAGACCAGATGAAGAGAGATCAGTGTGAACTCGAGATCAACTGGGGGAGGTCAACCCATCTCACCTCTCCCCCAAGACCAGCCCAACATCTTTAGCTGGTCAACACAGAGGTATAGTTGCTACTGTTATTTATAGGGATAGTCAATTCATTGCCGTTCAGGAAAAGTAGGGAGTGTTAAAGTGACAGGGAGTGAACATATTTAGATTTTGTTTTAGTTTTTCTTTTAATAAATTAATTAGTTAATAAATTGCATTTTTATTATTTCCATGTGTTTATGTGAACTTGTCCGGGTCACGTGGTCCACACGAGGCAGAGTTGGATTGGGCGCCGATTCTAACATCGAGTCGGAATTCATCATTCCCGTGTAATTAATTCCACACTCAAGTTTCCGGGGTTATAAACTACTAGTGGGGATCAAGCCCCAAGGTTGATTAATTAGCATGATCGATCCAGAATTCGATCATTGCTCTGTGTTACTGGTCTGGTGGTGGCGGCGGAGGCAACTCTAGGGTTTTGCTCAAAGCCTAGGTCACGTCATACGGGTTGTAGAATCCTAAGTCGGTCAATCGTCTTAGGACCACGTGGCGTGGAGTCAGCTTTAGTAAAAGTTTTGGAGTCCCTTGTAGAGAATAAAAAGTAAGAATACGGGTAGAGGGAAAAGAAGAAGGGAAGAGTAAGTCGAGAAACCCTCCTCGTGTTACAATGGTGGCAGCGGTGGGATGATTCATTATACGCAACTATGAACAGAGACGCCCGCCATTTGTGACTCAGACCTGCTAATCCTCAGGGGAATGTGTGTTGTTGAAGGTCAGGTCCCTACACGAAACTTCTGGAACCTTCTGGAATAATTCTCACAACCAGCCTAGTTTGTTACAATGCAAGTACTTACGAGAGTGTACATCGTTCCTCAATTTTTGATGGCTTTAGTTGCATTTATTAACAGTTTACAAGTATGAAAACTTGTCAATCAATTGTTGTTATTGTTATAAACAGCCTCCTGGTACTTCGAACATCATTAACTGTTTAATAATTTTAAACAAAGCTACCAAAGATTGAGAAGAGATGTACAGGTTCGTAAGTGTTTGCCTAACTTCTTTGTGAATCTAGTCCCAGATCATTTGATGTTCCCAATTTTCTGATGGGAACATCAGATCATTGATCATCAGACGAGGAAATGGGGAATGGTGGGGAGGACGAAAGGACCTGGGAGGCGGTAATGCTGGGGGAAGACGAGGGGACAGGGGAGTTGGGGATGGTGGGGACGAGGGGAATAGAGAAGGGTTGAGATGACAAGGGGACAGGATAGTGGGGAGGACAAGGGGACGGGGAAGGAGGGGAATGGTAGGGAGAACGAAGGGACGGGGAGGGGGGAATGGTAGGGAGGACTAGGGGTCGGGGGAGTAAGAGATTGTGTGGAGGACGAGGGGATGGTGGAGTGGAGGATGAAGGGGAGGAAAAAGGAACGAGGGAGTTAGGAATGATTGGGAGAACGAGGGGGCGAATGGTAGGGAGGATGAGGGGACGGGGTAGTAGGAGATTATGGGGAGGACGAGGGGATGCTGGAGTGGAGGATGAAGGGGAGGAAAAAGGGACGAGGGAGTGAGGAATAGTTGGGAGGACGAGGGGACCGGTGAGGGGGAATGATGGGAAGGACTGGGAGACAGGGGAAGGTTGCTGTGGCTCAGCAACGCACATGCGTTGCTGAGCCACAGCAACGCGTGGCCGGGTACAGCTAGTCTATATAAATAAAATGGAAATGTTCGTTTGTTCAAAATTGCTAATCTTCGAAAGTTATTCACCGATTGCCTTGAAATTTTGACACAACGTTCCCATCGCATCAGAGCGGGTTTTTATTTACATACTATACAGATGTCAGGTCGGTGACGGGAAAAAACATGTTTTTTTTTAAGATTTGTTTTTCGGGCATTTCATGTTAGGGAAATCTTCGAAATCTCTTTACCGATTTCTGTGAAATTTTGACACAGAATTGCATTCGAATAGGCAAGTGTTTTCATATACCTACTATATACATGCCTCACCTATAACAGGAAAAAACATGCTTTTTTTGAAAAACAGTGCCATCGGAAAGACGGCAGATCAACACACTCTGTAATTTCCACAAGTTCTTCACCGATTGCTTTGAAATTTGAACACAACGTTCTATTCGAATACTTGCGTGTTTTTATATACCTACTATTTAGATGCCAAACCTGTGACAGGTAAAAACATGCGTTTTTTGAAAAACAGCGCCATCTGTTGCACATAAGAGCAAGACACGATATACAAAATATGTTATGTTTCCGATTTCATTGATAAATTTAATTTTCATAAATTTTTATTTATTTTCATTTAGATTTAATTATTGTGTGTGACGTTGCGTTGGAATTGAGCTGTGTTGTCTACCATACCATTCATTTCGTGGGTATAGCTTATTTGTTTCTTTTTCATTGTTTTTATTTCGTTTTTTTAACTGTTCTTCTTACTTTTCAGTGCAATTGGTGGTGAAATTGAGGGGTGAACGATTGATCTGCGTTTGAATTGAAATATTTCGTTAGTATTTTTTGTTTGTTTTTAAACAAGAAAATGGACAACACGTTTATTTCACAGCTGCAAATGTGCAACAAACAGCTATGAATCCACCAGCTACAACGTTAACCGTTTTCTTCACGTTATGTCAAAATGACACGTTTGCGAAAACACTGCTGTATTCGGAAGTGCCTACGTATTACACATGGAATGCCAGTAGAAAATCATTTGATCGACGCAAACGAGGACAACGAGTCGACGGACATCTTGGCATATTCAAATAAACTACGATAGGCAGACTGTACACCGTGCATCCCAATCAAGAAAAATGCTTCTTTCTTCGTATGCTGTTGGTAAATGTGCCCGGTCCAACACCTTTCCAGCCATTGAGATACATGCCACTTTCGGTAGTGCAAGTCAAGCTCGGAATTTATTGGCGAACGACCGACACTGGAATGTAGGTATTAATGACACTTTCAACACGACACATCCAAATCAAATTCGTGCATTGTTTGCAATCATACTGACCACCGACTCTCCTTCATCTCCAACAGAGTTATGGGAGAAATATAAATCGCACATGGCTGAAGATATTATCCGTCGTTGAAAAGTGTGGGGTTTAAATTAAACCTCATTAAACAGTAATTGATGCAAATTGTGCTGGTGCTCTTAGGGTCGTGTCTGTGTGATAAGATCAGCCCTGTGTATTGCAAATCTTAACTCCTAGATTTAACATCGATCATCTGATAGCTGGAGGTGACGCTATCCATTAATATGGGTATAGTACTGGGTCTCCTCGCTCATATGTATAGCCTATCTGCCACGCTGACCATCATCTACAGCAGCAGCTGTGTGCATGAGCGTGTCAGGGTGTGAATCTGTATGCACGTACAATTTCCGGGTATTGTTAAAAAAGTGTGCACTCATTAATTTGGTAATTAGTAATTACCCGATCTTGGATTATCATAGTATCTCACAACAAGTTTTCTGGGGGAGTGTCCAAAGGGATCGTAGAATGTGTTAATCTGTCTGCTTGACAGCTCTTAACCTTCCTTGGCCTGTCATTAGTGATTGTAATTGTCCGCGTGAACCAGTAACCGGGTTCTGCGTAATGTGCCTTAGAGCCTCTTCTTCTATGATCCCACCTGCAAGTCAATGGTAAGTTCTCAAGAATTGGCGGTAGCAAGTAATAGTGCAAGGAATAAAGGGGAGTAAACAAGATGCAATTACACCTTCACCAATATATCATCTATGGAAGTATAACTACACCTATGTACACAGTGTTGCGTTCACCCAAGACACTCAATATATCTGCAGTATTCCTCAAAACCCAGTGAGTCCACTATCTTCAAGTATACGTCGTCCACGCTCAGTGTTATTCACCGTCGAGTTCACCTTCCTCAGCATGAGCCAGTCCACACACCGTATCGTCACAATGTCCAAATACCCCACATTTAATCTCCAGAAACACTGGCAGAGAGCTTCAGCCACACATTGAAAGAGGTCACAAATAATCACTTCCATGGGTCTTTAACACCCTGACAGAAGTCTCAAGCAACACACTAGCAGCACTTCTCAGCAGACGCCCACTACTGTCGTCTTGTAACTCCTCTTGGCCAAATTCCGGGTACGTCGGTCCACACAATCATTGCCTAAGTACAAGAGCCAACTGCGTGCTTAATACCGATGGCGGCCACTTGTCCTCACAGATAATATGTTATATTATCATAGCAATATGGAAGTTGTAGTGAAGGACCTGGTGACTCTAGTGGGAGCCCTGAGGACAGAGTTGGACTCTCTGCGGGAGGAGGAGCGTCAGCTGAAAGAACAACGAGAAGTAACGAAGGAGGAGACCAGTAGTAAAGGGACCTCGTCTTGGAGAGGTGTGAAAGACAGGGGCCTTAAGAAGACTTTGATAAAGCCGCCTTTAAACGCCATAGCAACTTCTAATTCATTTGAAGTTTTGGAGGACGAGTGCTGTGGTGAGACTGCGGATCGCGCAAAAGGGAAAGCAATGAAGAGGAAGGAAGCGCAGGCCCCTCAGAGAGTAAAGGAAGTACATAAGCAAACCTTAGTTGTGGGAGATTCCCAGATAAGGTATTTGGATAGAACGTTTTGTGCTAGAGATAGGGGGAACAGGTTAAGGGTTTGCTATCCCGGAGCTGGCATTGATGATATTATAAACAATATGAATGATATTATGGCTGGAAATGGGAACAATCCCATTATTTGCATTAGCGTTGGAGGAAATGATGTTGGTCGAGTTAGGAGTGAGGAACTGATTCAGAGGTATAAAACAGCCATAGAATTAGTTAGGAGCAAGGGAGGAATCCCGATCATATGTGGCATTCATCCAAGAAAGGGAGTGGGAAATGAATGGATATCGAGGGCACTTGGTGTCAATTGCCGGCTGGAAAGATATTGCAAATCAAATGCAATATCTTTCATAGACAACTGGGAATACTTCTATGGAAGAAATGAAATGTATGCTCGTGATGGGGTGCATCTATCGAGAGCTAGGGTTGTTGCTGTTGCGAACTCATTTAAGAAGTGGTTAGAGGTGTTTGTTTGGGTTTAAACTGTTAGTAGATAGAGGTATGGGAATTGATTTGGAGGAAGGAGGTAATAAAAGTATGTGTTTGTGGGAGAAAGGAATAGGCAAAATAATCAGGGAAAGAGAAGGGCCTCAAAATAACAATTCACTTAGGGTATATTACACTAACAGTAGAAGTCTAAGAAATAAAATTAACGAATTAAATGCTCTTGTCTGCACAGAAAAAAATAGATATTATTGCACTTACCGAAACGTGGATGAATGTAGAAAATAGAGAACTATTAGCTGAATATCAAATAAATGGATTTAAACTATTTCACACAGATAGATATATTAGACGAGGAGGTGGAGTAGCCATATATGTTAGGGACAATTTGAAATGTAGTCTCAAAGAGGGAATCAAAACTGAGCCACACACAGAAACTATTTGGATAGAATTAAACGAGAAAGCTAATAATATTATAATAGGAGTTATATATAGGCCACCAAATTTAGACAAAATGGAAGCAAAGCACCTATGGGATGAAATATCTAGAGCATCTAGATCTAACAGTATTTACGTCATGGGTGACTTTAATTTTAGTGGAATAAACTGGTTGAACAAAACAGGGAATAGTGAAGCAGAAGATTTTCTAGAATTAATTGACGATTGCTTTCTTACGCAACACATTAAGGAACCAACATGGGAAAATAATATTTTAGATTTAGTGTTAACTAACAGGGAATCACAAATTAATGACATCGAAATAGGGAGTGAGCTAGGGAACAGTGATCACAAAGAAATCTGATTTAGCATAGATTGGAATAGACCAGTAGGAGAAAATTCTGTTAAAGTGCCAGATTTTCGAAAAGCTGATTTTAATAGCCTAAGAAATTTTTTGGGTCAAATTGATTGAAAAGTCTTGGGTATGGGGTGGGGCCGGTCTTGGAGCGAGACATGAACCCAGCGATAGGTGACTTAAATGGGGATATCGATGTGGATTCAATATATAACTTATTTAAGAATATTCTAAACAAAGCACAGGAACGTAGTATACCATACAAATTGAATAGATCGAATACTAATGACCCAAAGTGGGTAACAAAGAATTTGAAGAACCTTACAGGTAAAAAGAGAGCTTGGTACAAAAGGATTAAAATGGGGAGTTCACTTTAGAACAGGAATTCGTACAACTGGTTAGAAATGTTAAAAAAGAGATAAGGAAAGCAAAAAGAAACTATGAAGTTCGCAAAGCAGGGCAAGCAAAGACAAATCCTAAAGGGTTTTTTCAGTTATATCGTACTAAGACTAGGGAAAGGATAGGTCCATTAAAAACTGAGACAGGTCAAATAACAGATAGTGATGAAGAGATGAGTAGTATTTTTAATAAATATTTTGTATCTGTATTTACTAAAGAGGAACTTAACAATATGCCTTCAGCCGAACAAGTCTATGTGGGTGGGGACGAGGACAGGTTGACGAGTTTAGCAGTTACCAGGGAGGATGTTCTTAAACAAATAGTAAAACTCAAACCAAACAAATCCCCAGGGCCGGAAGAAAGTGTTTGCCAGGGTGCTTAAAGAATGCAAAGAGGAGCTTTGTGACCCACTGTCAACCATATTTAATAAATGAATAGAGTCAGGCAGAGTGCCAGACTTTTGGAAAGTTGCTAATGTGATACCAGTTTTTAAGAAAGGAGATAGATCACTTGCGTCTAACTATCGACCAATTAGCCTAACGTCTATTGTGGGAAAGTTACTCGAATCTATAATAGCAAATAAAATTCGTCTTCATCTTGAAAAACATAAATTAATAATTGAGTCGCAACATGGTTTTATACATGGCCGTTCATGTTTAACAAATTTGCTATCTTTTCATTCTAGCATAGTTGAGGCAGTTGATAGTGGTAAGGATTGTAATGTTGTGTACCTTGACTTTAGCAAAGCTTTTGATACAGTGCCACATGAAAGACTGATTAAAAAGATAGAGTCTCATGGTATTGGGGGTGCTATATTAAGCTGGATTAGGGCATAGCTATACCAAAGGAAACAGAGAGTTAGTATAAATGGAATCAAGTCAGAGTGGGAAAATGTTGTAAGTGGAGTGCCTCAAGGCTCTGTCCTGGGACCTCTGTTGTTTATAATATATATAAATCATTTAGATTCAGGTTTGAGTAGCAACATTTGCAAATTTGCCGATGATACGAAAATCGGTAGGGAAATTAATTCAGAGGAGGACTCACTATCACTTCAAGTTGATCTAGATAGGGTTTTGAAATGGTCAAAGGATTGGCAGATGCAGTTTAATGCTGATAAATGTAAAGTTCTGAGGTTAGGTAATGATGATTGAGTTACGAGATACGAGCTAGATGGTGTTGAGATTGCGAAGTCGGATTGCGAAAGGGATCTGGGAGTTATGATTAGTAAGAATTTAAAACAAAAGGATCAATGCATAAATGTTCGTAATAAGAAAAATCGGACACTTGGATTTATTAATCGCAGCGTTAGTAACAAGACATCTGGTGTGGTTCTCAAGCTATATCTTGCTCTAGTTAGGCCCCATTTAGATTATGCAGTTCAGTTTTGGTCGCCATATTATAGAATGGATATAAATTCACTTGAACGTGTCCAGCGTAGGATGACTAAGTTAATTCCCCAAATTAGAAATCTTTCATATGAAGAAAGATTAACAAAGCTTAAGTTGCATTCACTGGAAAGGCGAAGAGTTAGGGGTGACATGATAGAGGTTTACAAGTGGGTGAATGGACATAACAAAGGGGATATTAATAGGGAATTAAAAGTATCAACACAAGACAGAACACAATGGGTATAAATTGGATAAGTTTAGATTTAGGAAAGACTTGGGTAAATTCTGGTTCAGTAACAGGGTTGTTGATTTGTGGAACCAATTACTGCGTAACGTGCTGGAGGTGGGGTCCCTCGATTGTTTCAAGCGCGGATTGGACAAGTATATGAGTGGGATTGGGTGGTTATAAATAGGAGCTGCCTCGTATGGGCCAATAGGCCGTCTGTAGTTGCCTTTGTTCTTATTTTCTTATTGGGTGGTTATAAATAGGAGCTGCCTCGTATGGGCCAATAGGCCTTCTGCAGTTGCCTTTGTTCTTATGTTCTTATGAAACGTCAAGAGTTCTGGACAGCCCAAGGTAAACTGATTTCCAGAGTGCAATAACCTTCTACGTCACATCTGTGAACATAAAAGTCAATAGCAAGACGGAAGACAAGGAGAACATAGGATGGAAATCTTTCACTTGGGAACGGTGAAATGTTATTGGATGCAATTTAGATGGGGTTGATATCGTCACGTCACTCACCAAAGATCATCACCAACGATCTCACCTCCTAACTGAGATATGAAACCGAAGTCTTTCACAGACGTCACACCTACAACAGATGACGTTGTCTTCGTTTCACTTGATGCCTTGGAGTTGGAGTACAGGTCCATAGATGGCGCTGATATCGTCACTCCTCACTCCAGCAATGGTGTTGATACCATAACAGTGATTGACAGGTGACGTATTGTGTGTGTGTGTGTGTGAATGATTTAGGATGCTAACATCTGGTACAGGTATTGGAAAGAGATTCACTGCTACGGTTGTCTCAGTGGCACAAAAGTAAATAGTGGTTGTCTGTGTGCCACACTAATATTGATATCATGTCTAAATAATATTTATATTATATATAATATAAAAAAAAATTATA
This sequence comes from Procambarus clarkii, assembly GCF_040958095.1. Taxonomy (NCBI): domain Eukaryota; kingdom Metazoa; phylum Arthropoda; class Malacostraca; order Decapoda; family Cambaridae; genus Procambarus; species Procambarus clarkii. The sequence goes on along the minus strand of NC_091215.1, from coordinate 6,318,725 downwards.
TAAAATTTTAAAATAATATATTAGATTTAGTGTTAACTAACAGGGAAACTCAAATTAAGGACATGGAAATAGGGAGTGAGCTAGGGAACAGTGATCATAAGGAAATCAGATTTATCATAGAATGGAATAGATCTGTAGGAGATAATTCTGTTAAAGTGCCTGATTTTCGAAAAGCTGATTTCAATAGCCTAAGAAATTTTTTGGGTCAAATAGACTGGAATGTCTTCGGGATGGGGTGTGGGCGAGATGTGAACCCAGTGACCAGTGACGGAAATGGGGATTTCGATGTGGATTCAAAATATAACCTATTTAAAAATATTCTAAGCAAAGCCCAGGAACGTAGTATATCATATAAATTGAATAGATCGAATACTAATGATCCAAAGTGGATAACAAAGGATCTGAAGAACCTTATAGGTAAAAAGAGAGCGTGGTACAAAAGGATTAAGAATGGGGAAGTTAGTTTAGAAAGGGAATTCGTTCAACTGGTTAGAAATGTTAAAAAAAGAGATAAGGAAAGCAAAAAGAAACTACGAAGTTCGCATAGCAGGGCAAGCGAAGTCAAATCCTAAAGGGTTTTATCAGTTATATCGAACTAAGACTAGGGAAAGGATAGGTCCATTAAACACTGAGACAGGGCAAATAACGGATAATGACGAGGAGATGAGTAGTATTTTTAATAAATATTTTATATTTGTATTTACTAAAGAGGAGCTTAACAATATGCCTTCAGCCGAACAAATATATGTGGGTGGGGACGAGGACAGATTGACTAGTTTAGCAGTTACCAGGGAGGATGTAATTTAACAAATAGTAAAACTAAAACCAAACAAATCCCCAGGGCCGGATGAAGTGTTTGCCTGGGTGCTTAAAGAATGCAAAGAGGAGCTTTCCGAGCCACTGTCTACCATATTTAATAAATCAATAGAGTCAGGCAAAGTGCCAGAGTCATGGAAGGTAGCTAATGTGGTACCAATTTTTAAGAAAGGAGATAAATCACTTGCGTCAAACTATCAGCCAATTAGCCTAACGTTTTTTGTGGGAAAGTTACTTGAATCGATAATTGCAAATACAATTCGTCGTCATCTTGAAAAACATAAATTATTAAATGAGTCTCCACATTGTTTTACTAATGGCCATTCATGTTTAACAAATTTGCTATCTTTTATTCCAGCATACTTGAGGCAGTTGATAGTGGTAAGGATTGTATGTTGTGTACCTTGACTTTAGCAAAGCTTTTGATACAGTGCCACATGAAGGACTGATTAAATAAATAGAGACTCATGGTATTGGGGGTGGTATATTAAGTTGGATTAGGGCATGGCTATTCCAAAGGAAACAGAGAGTTAGTACAAATGGGGTAAAGTCAGAGAGGGATAATTTTGTTAGTGGAGTAACTCAGGACTCTGTTCTGGGACTTCTGTTGTTTATAATATATATAAATGATTTAGATTCAGGTTTGAGTAGCAACATCTGCATATTTGCAGATGATACAAAATCGGTAGGGAAATTAACACGGAAGAAGACTCACTATCACTTTAAGTTGATCTAAATAGAATTTTTGAAATGATCAATAGATTGGCATGTGCAGATTAGGCAGGTGCAGATTAATGCTGATAAATGTAAAGTTCTGAGGCTAGGTAATGATGATAGAGTTACAAGATACGAGCTTGATGGTGTTGAGATTGCGAAGTCGAATTGCAAAACGGATCTGGGAGTTATGATTAGTAAGAATTTAAAACAAAAGGATCAATGCCTGAGTGTTCGTAATAAGGCAAATAGGATACTGGGATTTATTAATCGAAGCGTTAGTAACAAGACACCTGGTGTGGTTCTTCAGCTATATCTTGCTCTAGTTAGGCCCCATTTAGATTATGCATTTCAGGTTTGGTCGCCATACTATAGAATGGTTATAAATTCACTTGAACGTGTCCAGCGTAGGATGACTAAGTTAATTCCCCAAATTAGAAATCTTTCATAAGAACATAAGAACAAAGGTAACTGCAGAAGGCCTATTGGCCCATACGAGGCAGCTCCTATTCTATAACCACCCAATCCCACTCATATACTTGTCCAACCCGCGCTTGAAACAATCGAGGGACCCCACCTCCACCACGTTACGCGGCAATTGGTTCCACAAATCTACAACCCTGTTACTGAACCAGTATTTACCCAAGTCTTTCCTAAATCTAAACTTATCCAATTTATACCCATTGTTTCGTGTTCTGTCCTGTGTTGATACTTTTAATACCCTATTAATATCCCCCTTGTTATGTCCATTCACCCATTCATTCTCATATTAAGAAAGATTAACATGGCTTAATTTGCATTCACTGGAAAGGCGAAGAGTTAGGGATGACATGATAGAGGTTTACAAGTACATAAGAACATAAGAACAAAGGTAACTGCAGAAGGCCTATTGGCCCATACGAGGCAGCTCCTATTCTATAACCACCCAATCCCACTCATATACTTGTCCAACCCGTGCTTGAAACAATCGAGGGACCCCACCTCCACAATGTTACGCGGCAATTGGTTCCACAAATCAACAACCCTGTTACTGAACCAGTATTTACCCAAGTCTTTCCTAAATCTAAACTTATCCAATTTATATCCATTGTTTCGTGTTCTGTCCTGTGTTGATACTTTTAATACCCTATTAATATCCCCCCGGTTATGTCCATTCATCCACTTGTAAACCTCTATCATGTCACCCCTAACTCTTCGCCTTTCCAGTGAATGCAACTTAAGCTTTGTTAATCTTTCTTCATATGAAAGATTTCTAATTTGGGGAATTAACTTAGTCATCCTACGCTGGACACGTTCAAGTGAATTTATATCCATTCTATAATATGGCGACCAAAACTGAACTGCATAATCTAAATGGGGCCTAACTAGAGCAAGATATAGCTTGAGAACCACACCAGGTGTCTTGTTACTAACGCTGCGATTAATAAATCCAAGTGTCCGATTTGCCTTATTACGAACATTTATGCATTGATCCTTTTGTTTTAAATTCTTACTAATCATAACTCCCAGATCCCTTTCGCAATCCGACTTCGCAATCACAACACCATCTAGCTCGTATCTTGTAACTCTATCATCATTACCTAACCTCAGAACTTTACATTTATCAGCATTAAACTGCATCTGCCAATCCTTTGACCATTTCAAAACCCTATCTAGATCAACTTGAAGTGATAGTGAGTCCTCCTCCGAATTAATTTCCCTACCGATTTTCGTATCATCGGCAAATTTGCAAATGTTGCTACTCAAACCTGAATCTAAATCATTTATATATATTATAAACAACAGAGGTCCCAGGACAGAACCTTGAGGCACTCCACTTACAACATTTTCCCACTCTGACTTGATTCCATTTATACTAACTCTCTGTTTCCTTTGGTATAGCCATGCCCTAATCCAGCTTAATATAGCACCCCCAATACCATGAGACTCTATTTTTTTAATCAGTCTTTCATGTGGCACTGTATCAAAAGCTTTGCTAAAGTCAAGGTATACAACATCGCAATCCTTACCACTATCAACTGCCTCAACAATGCTAGAATAAAAAGATAACAAATTTGTTAAACATGAACGGCCATTTATAAAACCATGTTGCGACTCAATTATTAATTTATGTTTTTCAAGATGAAGACGAATTTTATTTGCTATTATAGATTCGAGTAACTTTCCCACAATAGACGTTAGGCTAATTGGTCGATAGTTAGACGCAAGTGATCTATCTCCTTTCTTAAAAACTGGTATCACATTAGCAACTTTCCAAAACTCTGGCACTCTGCCTGACTCTATTGATTTATTAAATATGGTTGACAGTGGGTCACAAAGCTCCTCTTTGCATTCTTTAAGCACCCTAGCAAACACTTCATCCGGCCCTGGGGATTTGTTTGGTTTGAGTTCTACTATTTGTTTAAGAACATCCTCCCTGGTAACTGCTAAACTCGTCAACCTGTCCTCGTCCCCACCCACATAGACTTGTTCGGCTGAAGGCATATTGTTAAGTTCCTCTTTAGTAAATACAGATACAAAATATTTATTAAAAATACTACTCATCTCTTCATCACTATCTGTTATTTGACCTGTCTCAGTTTTTAATGGACCTATCCTTTCCCTAGTCTTAGTACGATATAACTGAAAAAACCCTTTAGGATTTGTCTTTGCTTGCCCTGCTATGCGAACTTCATAGTTTCTTTTTGCTTTCCTTATCTCTTTTTTAACATTTCTAACCAGTTGTACGAATTCCTGTTCTAAAGTGACCTCCCCATTTTTAATCCTTTTGTACCAAGCTCTCTTTTTACCTATAAGGTTCTTCAAATTCTTTGTTATCCACTTTGGGTCATTAGTATACGATCTATTCAATTTGTATGGTATACTACGTTCCTGTGCTTTGTTTAGAATATTCTTAAATAAGTTATATATTGAATCCACATCGAAATCCCCATTTAAGTCACCTATCGCTGGGTTCATGTCTCGCTCCAAGACCGGCCCACACCCCATACCCAAGCCTTTCCAATCAATTTGACCCAAAAAATTTCTTAGGCTATTAAAATCAGCTTTTCGAAAATCTGGCACTTTAACAGAATTTTCTCCTACTGGTCTATTCCATTCTATGCTAAATCTGATTTCTTTGTGATCACTGCTCCCTAGCTCACTCCCTATTTCGATGTCATTAATTTGCGTTTCCCTGTTAGTTAACACTAAATCTAAAATATTATTTTCCCGTGTTGGTTCCTTAATGTGTTGCGTAAGAAAGCAATCGTCAATTAATTCTAGAAAATCTTCTGCTTCACTATTCCCTGTTTTGTTCAACCAGTTTATTCCGCTAAAATTAAAGTCACCCATGACATAAATACTGTTAGATCTAGATGCTCTAGATATTTCATCCCATAGATGCTTTGCTTCCATTCTGTCTAAATTTGGTGGCCTATATATTACTCCTATTATAATATTATTAGCTTTTTCGTTTAATTCAATCCAAATAGTTTCTGTGTGTGGCTCTGTTTTGATTCCCTCTTTGAGACTACATTTCAAATTGTCCCTAACATATATGGCTACTCCACCTCCTCGTCTAATATATCTATCTGTGTGAAATAGTTTAAATCCATATATTTGATATTCAGCTAATAGTTCTCTATTTTCTACATTCATCCACGTTTCGGTAAGTGCAATAATATCTATTTTTTTTTGTGCAGACAAGAGCATTTAATTCGTTAATTTTATTTCTTAGACTTCTACTGTTAGTGTAATATACCCTAAGTGAATTGTTATTTTGCGGACCTTCTCTTTCCCTGATCGTTTTGCCAATTCCTTTCTCCCACAAACACATACTTTTATTACCTCCTTCCTCCAAATCAATTCCCATACCTCTATCTACTAACAGTTTAAACCCAAACAAACACCTCTAACCACTTCTTCTAGCGAGTTCGCAACAGCAACAACCCCAGCTCTCGATAGATGCACCCCATCACGAGCATACATTTCTTTTCTTCCATAGAAGTGTTCCCAGTTGTCTATGAAAGATATTGCATTTGATTTGCAATATCTTTCCAGCCGGCAATTGACACCAAGTGCCCTCGATATCCATTCATTTCCCACTCCCTTTCTTGGAAGAATGCCACATATGATCGGGATTCCTCCCTTGCTCCTAACTAACTCTATGGCTGTTTTATACCTCTGAATCAGTTCCTCACTCCTGACTCGACCAACATCATTTCCTCCCACGCTAATGCAAATAATGGGATTGTTCCCATTACCAGCCATAATATCATTCATGTTGTTTATAATATCACCAAGTGGATCAATACAAGTGGATGAATAGACATAACAAAGGGGATATAAATAGGGTATTAAAAGTATCAACACAAGACAGAACACGAAAAAATGGGTATAAATTGGATAAGTTTAGATTTAGGAAAGACTTGAGTAAATACTGGTTCGGTAACAGAGTTGTTGATTTGTGGAACCAATTACTGCGTAACGTGGTGGTGGTTGGGTCCCTCGATTGTTTCAAGCGTGGGTTAGACATGTATATGAGTGGGATTGGGTGATTATAAATAGGAGCTGCCTCGTATGGGCCAATAAGAACATAAGAACATAAGAACAAAGGTAACTGCAGAAGGCCTATTGGCCCATACGAGGCAGCTCCTATTCTATAACCACCCAATCCCACTCATATACTTGTCCAACCCGTGCTTGAAACAATCGAGGGACCCCACCTCCACAATGTTACGCGGCAATTGGTTCCACAAATCAACAACTCTGTTACTGAACCAGTATTTACCCAAGTCTTTCCTAAATCTAAACTTATCCAATTTATACCCATTGTTTCGTGTTCTGTCCTGTGTTGATACTTTTAATACCCTATTAATATCCCCCCGGTTATGTCCATTCATCCACTTGTAAACCTCTATCATGTCACCCCTAACTCTTCGCCTTTCCAGTGAATGCAACTTAAGCTTTGTTAATCTTTCTTCATATGAAAGATTTCTAATTTGGGGAATTAACTTAGTCATCCTACGCTGGACACGTTCAAGTGAATTTATATCCATTCTATAATATGGCGACCAAAACTGAACTGCATAATCTAAATGGGGCCTAACTAGAGCAAGATATAGCTTGAGAACCACACCAGGTGTCTTGTTACTAACGCTGCGATTAATAAATCCAAGTGTCCGATTTGCCTTATTACGAACATTTATGCATTGATCCTTTTGTTTTAAATTCTTACTAATCATAACTCCCAGATCCCTTTCGCAATCCGACTTCGCAATCACAACACCATCTAGCTCGTATCTTGTAACTCTATCATCATTACCTAACCTCAGAACTTTACATTTATCAGCATTAAACTGCATCTGCCAATCCTTTGACCATTTCAAAACCCTATCTAGATCAACTTGAAGTGATAGTGAGTCCTCCTCCGAATTAATTTCCCTACCGATTTTCGTATCATCGGCAAATTTGCAAATGTTGCTACTCAAACCTGAATCTAAATCATTTATATATATTATAAACAACAGAGGTCCCAGGACAGAGCCTTGAGGCACTCCACTTACAACATTTTCCCACTCTGACTTGATTCCATTTATACTAACTCTCTGTTTCCTTTGGTATAGCCATGCCCTAATCCAGCCCAACACAGCACCCCCAACACCATGAGACTCTATCTTTTTAATCAGTCTTTCATGTGGCACTGTATCAAAAGCTTTGCTAAAGTCAAGGTATACAACATCGCAATCCTTACCACTATCAACTGCCTCAACAATGCTAGAATAAAAAGATAACAAATTTGTTAAACATGAACGGCCATTTATAAAACCATGTTGAGACTCAATTATTAATTTATGTTTTTCAAGATGAAGACGAATTTTATTTGCTATTATAGATTCGAGTAACTTTCCCACAATAGACGTTAGGCTAATTGGTCGATAGTTAGACGCAAGTGATCTATCTCCTTTCTTAAAAACTGGTATCACATTAGCAACTTTCCAAAACTCTGGCACTCTGCCTGACTCTATTGATTTATTAAATATGGTTGACAGTGGGTCACAAAGCTCCTCTTTGCATTCTTTAAGCACCCTGGCAAACACTTCATCCGGCCCTGGGGATTTGTTTGGTTTGAGTTTTACTATTTGTTTAAGAACATCCTCCCTGGTAACTGCTAAACTCGTCAACCTGTCCTCGTCCCCACCCACATAGACTTGTTCGGCTGAAGGCATATTGTTAAGTTCCTCTTTAGTAAATACAGATACAAAATATTTATTAAAAATACTACTCATCTCTTCATCACTATCTGTTATTTGACCTGTCTCAGTTTTTAATGGACCTATCCTTTCCCTAGTCTTGGTACGATATAACTGAAAAAACCCTTTAGGATTTGTCTTTGCTTGCCCTGCTATGCGAACTTCATAGTTTCTTTTTGCTTTCCTTATCTCATTTTTAACATTTCTAACCAGTTGTACGAATTCCTGTTCTAAAGTGGCCTCCCCATTTTTAATCCTTTTGTACGAAGCTCTCTTTTTACCTATAAGAACATAAGAACATAAGAACAAAGGTAACTGCAGAAGGCCTATTGGACCATACGAGGCAGCTCCTATTCTATAACCACCCAATCCCACTCATATACTTGTCCAACCCGTGCTTGAAACAATCGAGGGACCCCACCTCCACAATGTTACGCGGCAATTGGTTCCACAAATCAACAACCCTGTTACTGAACCAGTATTTACCCAAGTCTTTCCTAAATCTAAACTTATCCAATTTATATCCATTGTTTCGTGTTCTGTCCTGTGTTGATACTTTTAATACCCTATTAATATCCCCCCGGTTATGTCCATTCATCCACTTGTAAACCTCTATCATGTCACCCCTAACTCTTCGCCTTTCCAGTGAATGCAACTTAAGCTTTGTTAATCTTTCTTCATATGAAAGATTTCTAATTTGGGGAATTAACTTAGTCATCCTACGCTGGACACGTTCAAGTGAATTTATATCCATTCTATAATATGGCGACCAAAACTGAACTGCATAATCTAAATGGGGCCTAACTAGAGCAAGATATAGCTTGAGAACCACACCAGGTGTCTTGTTACTAACGCTGCGATTAATAAATCCAAGTGTCCGATTTGCCTTATTACGAACATTTATGCATTGATCCTTTTGTTTTAAATTCTTACTAATCATAACTCCCAGATCCCTTTCGCAATCCGACTTCGCAATCACAACACCATCTAGCTCGTATCTTGTAACTCTATCATCATTACCTAACCTCAGAACTTTACATTTATCAGCATTAAACTGCATCTGCCAATCCTTTGACCATTTCAAAACCCTATCTAGATCAACTTGAAGTGATAGTGAGTCCTCCTCCGAATTAATTTCCCTACCGATTTTCGTATCATCGGCAAATTTGCAAATGTTGCTACTCAAACCTGAATCTAAATCATTTATATATATTATAAACAACAGAGGTCCCAGGACAGAGCCTTGAGGCACTCCACTTACAACATTTTCCCACTCTGACTTGATTCCATTTATACTAACTCTCTGTTTCCTTTGGTATAGCCATGCCCTAATCCAGCTTAATATAGCACCCCCAATACCATGAGACTCTATCTTTTTAATCAGTCTTTCATGTGGCACTGTATCAAAAGCTTTGCTAAAGTCAAGGTATACAACATCGCAATCCTTACCACTATCAACTGCCTCAACAATGCTAGAATAAAAAGATAACAAATTTGTTAAACATGAACGGCCATTTATAAAACCATGTTGAGACTCAATTATTAATTTATGTTTTTCAAGATGAAGACGAATTTTATTTGCTATTATAGATTCGAGTAACTTTCCCACAATAGACGTTAGGCTAATTGGTCGATAGTTAGACGCAAGTGATCTATCTCCTTTCTTAAAAACTGGTATCACATTAGCAACTTTCCAAAACTCTGGCACTCTGCCTGACTCTATTGATTTATTAAATATGGTTGACAGTGGGTCACAAAGCTCCTCTTTGCATTCTTTAAGCACCCTAGCAAACACTTCATCCGGCCCTGGGGATTTGTTTGGTTTGAGTTTTACTATTTGTTTAAGAACATCCTCCCTGGTAACTGCTAAACTCGTCAACCTGTCCTCGTCCCCACCCACATAGACTTGTTCGGCTGAAGGCATATTGTTAAGTTCCTCTTTAGTAAATACAGATACAAAATATTTATTAAAAATACTACTCATCTCTTCATCACTATCTGTTATTTGACCTGTCTCAGTTTTTAATGGACCTATCCTTTCCCTAGTCTTAGTACGATATAACTGAAAAAAACCCTTTAGGATTTGTCTTTGCTTGCCCTGCTATGCGAACTTCATAGTTTCTTTTTGCTTTCCTTATCTCTTTTTTAACATTTCTAACCAGTTGTACGAATTCCTGTTCTAAAGTGACCTCCCCATTTTTAATCCTTTTGTACCAAGCTCTCTTTTTACCTATAAGGTTCTTCAAATTCTTTGTTATCCACTTTGGGTCATTAGTATACGATCTATTCAATTTGTATGGTATACTACGTTCCTGTGCTTTATTTAGAATATTCTTAAATAAGTTATATATTGAATCCACATCGAAATCCCCATTTAAGTCACCTATCGCTGGGTTCATGTCTCGCTCCAAGACCGGCCCACACCCCATACCCAAGCCTTTCCAATCAATTTGACCCAAAAAATTTCTTAGGCTATTAAAATCAGCTTTTCGAAAATCTGGCACTTTAACAGAATTTTCTCCTACTGATCTATTCCATTCTATGCTAAATCTGATTTCTTTGTGATCACTGCTCCCTAGCTCACTCCCTATTTCGATGTCATTAATTTGCGTTTCCCTGTTAGTTAACACTAAATCTAAAATATTATTTTCCCGTGTTGGTTCCTTAATGTGTTGCGTAAGAAAGCAATCGTCAATTAATTCTAGAAAATCTTCTGCTTCACTATTCCCTGTTTTGTTCAACCAGTTTATTCCGCTAAAATTAAAGTCACCCATGACATAAATACTGTTAGATCTAGATGCTCTAGATATTTCATCCCATAGATGCTTTGCTTCCATTCTGTCTAAATTTGGTGGCCTATATATTACTCCTATTATAATATTATTAGCTTTTTCGTTTAATTCAATCCAAATAGTTTCTGTGTGTGGCTCTGTTTTGATTCCCTCTTTGAGACTACATTTCAAATTGTCCCTAACATATATGGCTACTCCACCTCCTCGTCTAATATATCTATCTGTGTGAAATAGTTTAAATCCATATATTTGATATTCAGCTAATAGTTCTCTATTTTCTACATTCATCCACGTTTCGGTAAGTGCAATAATATCTATTTTTTCTGTGCAGACAAGAGCATTTAATTCGTTAATTTTATTTCTTAGACTTCTACTGTTAGTGTAATATACCCTAAGTGAATTGTTATTTTGCGGACCTTCTCTTTCCCTGATCGTTTTGCCAATTCCTTTCTCCCACAAACACATATTTTTATTACCTCCTTCCTCCAAATCAATTCCCATACCTCTATCTACTAACAGTTTAAACCCAAACAAACACCTCTAACCACTTCTTCTAGCGAGTTCGCAACAGCAACAACCCCAGCTCTCGATAGATGCACCCCATCACGAGCATACATTTCATTTCTTCCATAGAAGTGTTCCCAGTTGTCTATGAAAGATATTGCATTTGATTTGCAATATCTTTCCAGCCGGCAATTGACACCAAGTGCCCTCGATATCCATTCATTTCCCACTCCCTTTCTTGGAAGAATGCCACATATGATCGGGATTCCTCCCTTGCTCCTAACTAACTCTATGGCTGTTTTATACCTCTGAATCAGTTCCTCACTCCTAACTCGACCAACATCATTTCCTCCCACGCTAATGCAAATAATGGGATTGTTCCCATTACCAGCCATAATATCATTCATGTTGTTTATAATATCACCAATGCCAGCTCCGGGATAGCAAACCCTTAACCTGTTCCCCCTATCTCTAGCACAAAACGTTCTATCCAAATACCTTATCTGGGAATCTCCCACAACTAATGTTTGCTTAGGTACTTCCTTTACTTTCTGAGGGGCCTGCGCTTCCTTTCTCTTCGTTGCTTTCCCTTTTGCGCGATCCACAGTCTCTCCACAGCACTCGTCCTCCAAAACGTCAAATGAATTAGAAGTTGCTATGGCGTTTGAAGGCGGCTTTATCAAAGTCTTCTTAAGGCCCCTGTCTTCCACAACTCTCCAAGACGAGGTCCCTTTACTACTGGTCTCCTCCTTCGTTACTTCTCGTTGTTCTTTCAGCTTAATAGGCCTTCTGCAGTTGCCTATGTTTTTATGTTCTAATGTTCTTTTTCTGATAATGGAGGAATAAGACACCAACAGTATGGGGACCTATTTATTTAACAAATAATTAATTTAACTAATAAATAATCTTTTGCAGACCATGTTAATGAAGCAGGTAACTTGTATAATTTACAAGAGCATAAATACATGTATAACATGACTACACTACAACAAATTAATAACATTAAACATATGACTAAATAAAACATGGTCTGCAGAACGCCGAATCCTTATTAACTATGTGTACAAGGCAAACGTTTAACATAATTTTCAAGTAGAATCAGGGCTTATAGAGTATCATATAGTGGCCTAACACATGACAGAAATAATGCGCCAATCCCAGACATAATGTGAAATCGTAAATTACCAGTAGCTGTAGAATACACCTAGAGGGCAAATTTAACATTACTCTTACAAGTCAGAGTAAGTAGCTGCGGACAGCGTAATACTTAGGGGCCGGCGCTGCACCCCCACTCGCAGAGCCAGCTGGCCGGACCCCCCCCCCCCCCCGAAGGGCGAGTGCCTGCTGGCCGCGTAATGTTTTTCAATTTGGAAGCATGATGACATCTTGCCTGACGTATGAGTGAAAACATCACTCCTCCACCGTCCGACGTCCTTAATTGTTTCCTGTTCATGCCCATCAAGTGACGGCTGCGTGGCCCGTCCAATCCGGAAAGAATGTGGGGCGTAGCCATTGGGAGGGCGCTGGCCGCGAAAGGAGCATCAACGTAAAGGGTCGTTGACTTCTCATCTGACGGGGAGTTTTTCCTTGTCTGCGTCCACATCCGTGCCCGTACACCCGTTACCTCTGCCGTTAAAAAACAGTCAGGAATTTCCAGAACTGAAAAAGGTACAGAGTCGGGCGTACATGGCTGGTAATGCCGCTAGGTAAGCAGCATCCTGGAAGTGACCAATGGAGCCCATTCAGTTGCATGTGTATACAAGGCGGGCGTCTTGATATCTGCGTGTTGTGGGCATATTACCTCGTGCATGCCTCGCGTGCTATGCCCCGCCACGCCAGGACTTCCTCGTGTCGTCGTCATTGCTGTATCCCTTCCTTGCAGAGACTAGCCCAGTGAGGTTGACCCCAGGGTGGTTGAGCAGGACCTGCGTGTGCCAGTCCGTGCAGTCCGTCGGGAGTGTTCATCGTGTTCGATCCTATGTTCTCCGTCCATGAGGTGTTCCCCGATGGTCTGTAGTCGTTCTCATGCGTGCTACGCTTGATGTGCACCGCCACGCCTGGTCGTCCTCTTGGGCGTCGTCGTCGCTGTATCCCGCCCTCGCGGAGGCTAGCCTAGCGAGGCTGGCCCCAGTGCAGCTGAGTAGTTCCTTCATTCACCCATCCGTGTAGTTCATCGAGAGTATTCTTCGGGCGCAAACCATTGTTCCCCGTCCATGTGTTGTTCCCCGACGGTCTGCAGTCGTTCTGGAAATATTACTGCAGTAAGAGTTGGCAGGGGTGAACATGTGACATAAGTAGGACAGTGTGGTAAAGAAGGGGGGGGAAATTAAACGCTCCGAAACTCAAACGAATAGGGCTCCTTGCAATAAGATGAAGACAACGTTGTACCGACCATACATACTGACGGAACATTCAAAGTATGTTAAATAGTAATGATGATAAATTAGATAACGTGAAGTAAATGAAATACTGATGTTGCAGTTAATCACAAAATGGTAAATATCACAGTTGTGGGCCTGACCATCACCTGTTGGCCACTGTTGGCGGGTTATGCAAAAAACACAACGCATGGAAGTGAAAAAGCGTGTACTTCTATTATGATTAAGGATTGAGTAATAATTCCGGATAGAGTATAGTCAGTTCCACAGGACCATTGGATGCCGTTTTTCTAGGAGATGACTAACGGCGGTCTATCATGCTCACCCTTAGCGGAAGGAACTGAAGTCAAGAAGTGGGTGGGCTACCTTAAACCGCCAGCACCGGGGACGTAGACTGCAACGCCCAGGCGGGCAAGCCGAATTGTTCTTGAACAGATATTGTGGAAAAAGAACACTCTAGGGGCAATGTAAGTGATGACAGACGGGTAACACTCCCCAGTCTAGGAGACCACGGGGAAGGCAGATTGCGACTAACGCAAGCTGTGGAAAAAAACTATTAATACATATTAAAGGAAAGCCCGATATTAGGCAGGGAACCTAAGCAGGAACCTAGGGAAAAAAAATTCATAGGATGAATGGGCCTCGGACTGTGGGATATTTGGGTTTGATTCTGATTAATTAATAATTAAAGTAGTAAATTAAATTACGAAGGACCACCCGCTTTTAAAGTAAAGAGGGAAACTGAGAATTTCAGATCATTAGATAAAATTCTAGAGAAAACCAGTGACTATGGATATGACTAGAAGGTATGATCATAAGAATAATTAATGGGCTGTATTATTAAAACCAAACCTCAAACACCTACATTGGGGGGTTATTACTGGAGGTCAGTACGTCCAGGAATCAGTGTGGTTCGTTCACTAATTCTATTAATAATAATCTAATCCTATAATTAATGTTGAATATAATATTATTCATACAAAGAAGAACATGAATATGAGCATAATAATGAGTTACAGTAAATCACACATTATGTTGTACATTCTGAATGTATCAAATTGCAAAGTTATGAATAAAAGAAATAAGCCTTAGCTGGTAATAGATTCCTTTAGATAACCCTGGCAGTCCTCTTAATCTCCAAGTCTGGTACACCGACGAATGACACGGTTTGCATGGAGAAGACAGCATGAGGAATTCGTCTCTCGAGCTGCAAGATAAATGACTACCAGTAGCAATTGATTTAACTACTCAATACATATTCAAGATTATTGATATCTACAGATAGAATTCTAATCATCTGTTATTAGGTGTTGTCTTGCCGCGTGACGTGCAATCACCCTGCCATTAATACACTTATAAATGATGCATCAAATAAAAGTACTTAACTGTGGGCACTGTGTAAGTATTAAGATTGCCGTAATTACGTATCCTAAATTCAGGTGAGCTTATCCTGGATTTGTACGTTTCAAGTTGGCTGATCACGTGTCGTCAGGAACCAAGTCTAGGGGTCCCTTATTTAACACCAGCACTAGTTGAAGATATTATCTGCAAGGTCGTTCACGCCTCACAGTGGCGGCTTTCATCTGTGGATAGACACACGTGTCCTATTTGCTGGACAATGGCGTCTTTTGTGAGTACGGTAAGCGTGGCTTTGCCTCCTTCTGGCCTTGCACGTGTCCGCTTCCCAAGACCGTCACCGACTGAGGATGGCATCGCGTCCCTCCCCCCACGCCGAGTCGACGTTCATTACACAAATTATTGGCATGAACATTAATATTTCTCGCATTCGCGCTTGAAACTCTAAAGACTGGACGGGTTTATTATTTAGAGGAACGGAATATTATTATTTAACTATTTAAGAATAGTAAAGATACAAGGGAGAGGAATTAATGTCTCCCCATAGCATTCATTGATGACGCTACCTCTATCGCGAGGTAAACGTTTTGATTCTAAAGCTCTATTCGGCTTTTAGTTAGAGAACAATTCGTCTGCAATCAGTTGTCATACAGAATGCTTTAATTATGGAGAATCGTATTTAATTCTCACACAAACTGAATATAATGTGTTTTACTGTAAAGAAATCTGACGCAATACTGGCGTCAGATGACGTGAGAATTCTAGCCTAATGCACAGATGAATTATTAGTACAGGAGAATTCTACGAGTTGTTAATTTTACTTACTACAATATTAATGTGGTTAGTAATAAGTAATGAGAATACAACAATGCTGTATTCGATGTTGGAAATATCCAACATAACTCCGGGGGGGGGGGGGGTTCCCAGGGTCGCAGTGTACTGTGTTGTACTGACCTATCCCGAAGTGATATTAAGATTAATACATTAGTATGTTAGTATGTTAGTACACACATAACGAACGTCCCGGATTTATCAAGGACTCACAAAAACTTGAGTCTTGCTATTTACATGTCAAATGAAACATGTTGTTTGTAGCCTACACAATATTTATAGAATTCAACTCTTACAATTAAAACTAACAGAATCTACGGTGATGCGATATCTTGGGTCATAGTGACGTGTAAGGTTTCGTTACGTGATATCACATCGTAGTTTCATCACAGTTTTCTCAGTGGGATGTGAAAGAAATTATTCTTCTTCAGAGTTGTAATAGGCTTGCAGTTTCCCTTAGTGGAAACATGCATGAAATTGAAACATTAAATGATTAAGTTATCGGTAATCAGGAACACTCTAAAGCTCACAATAAACTCAACAACTAGGGTCGCAGTGACATGTAATGGTGTATTACATAGCTGCTGAATCGTGGGTAAACTCAGAATAAGTTCCTAAGAACTGATAACACTATTGTATGATTATACAGTAAAGTGTTATTAGTCATTCGAGATCAAGGAGACTATGACACTACAGTAAGGTCACTGTCTAGGGTCGCTGTGACTTGTAACTATTGAGTTACTAGACAATAACATCACGCAGCATCATGATCACCTCAAATTCAAATGAGGAAATTGAATTTAATGTGCACTGCCGTGCAGTAGTCATGCTGACTGATGGTACAATTAATTTGCTAACTAGCTAAATAATAGAAAGGTAGAGAACTGAAAAGTTTATTCATTAAATCAAGGAAAATTCTGAGTCGACAGTGAGATTGGTAGCCTAGTCATTCTGACTTATGAGCTAATTAAATGGCAGCTCATAGGCTTGACACTGTAAACTGGTTAGTACGAAATCACCTTTACATGAATTGAGTTTATTAAATCAGTCTCTATAAGTATAGTCAACTGTAATTAATGGTGAGTACTGATTAGGCTAGTACTCAGTTGACACTACTAAAGTCCCTAAACCTACCTAAATAAATGGTTTGAATTTCTAACCTACCTAAGTAAGGGACTAAGCTAATTGTGAGCAAAAATGTACTCAAATTAACATGGTGAGCAGTATTAGGCTCATTAACAGGTCGAGTTATATTAAACTCGTGAACATGGTGAGCTACATTGAGCTCGTCAGCAGTGCTGACAGGGTGAGTTACAGGGAACTCGTCAACAGTGTTGACAGGGTGAGCTCGTTAGCTAGTGCTAACAGGTTGAGTTACAGTGAACTCGTCAACAGTGTTGACAGGGTGAGCTACAGTGAGCTCGTTAGCTAGTGCTAACAGGGTGAGTTGCATGGAACTCGTCAACAATGTTGACAGGGTGAGCTGCATTGAGCTCGTTAGCAGTGCTAACAGGGTGAGTTGCAGTGAACTCGTCAACAGTGTTGACAGGGTGAGCTACATTGAGCTCGTCAGCTGTGCTGACAGGGTGAGCTACAGTGAGCTCGTTAGCAGTGCTAACAGGGTGAGTTGCAGTGAACTCGTCAACAGTGTTGACAGGGTGAGCTACATTGAGCTCGTTAGCAGTGCTAACAGGATGAGTTGCAGTGAACCCATCAACAGTGTTGACAGGGTGAGCTACAGTGAGCTCGTTAGCTGGTGCTAACAGGGTGAGTTACAGTGAACTCGTCAACAGTGTTGACAGGGTGAGCTACATTGAGCTCGTCAGCAGTGCTGACAGGGTGAGCTACATGGAGCTCGTTAACAGTTAACAGGGTGAGTTCAGTGAACTCGTCAACAGTATTGACAGGGTGAGCTACAGTGAGCTCGTTAGCTGGTGCTAACAGGGTGAGCTGCATGGAGCTCGTTAACCGTTAACAGGTTGAGTTCAGTGAACTCGTCAACAGTGTTGACAGGGTGAGATACAGTGATCTCGTTAGCTGGTGCTAACAGGGTGAGCTGCATGGAGCTCGTTAACAGTTAACAGGGTGAGCTCAGTGAGCTCGTTAACAGTTAACAGGGTGAGTTCAGTGAACTCGTCAACAGTGTTGACAGGGTGAGATACAGTGATCTCGTTAGCTGGTGCTAACAGGGTGAGTTCAGTGAACTCGAATTAACGAGGTGGAGTTTTGTCATTCAGTTATCATGGCGAGCAATATTAAGCTCGTGCGCATGGTGAACGAGCACTCATATTATTACGTTAATTCTAAGGTGAGCTATGTTAAGCTCATGAAGCATGTTAATTAACAATGCTAATGTTTAACGGTAATGCATTAAACATATTAGTTCTCTGAAAATTCACTTACATGTTAGTAAGTTTGCAAGTTTGTTCGTGTTGCGCTCCCACACTAAATAAGCAGAAACGAAAGAAAAACAACTCAAACAATTAATGCAAGTATTTATCACTAACTCTTAGTGCAGAAAACATGGTATTAAGAAGGTTTTCTTGGCAAACCTTTAAGCGCAAGTATAGTGGACCAGTGGTCCTAGTGAATGTTATCACTAAATTCAGAAAATGATAGTGGCATTAAGTGCTAGATTCTCTAGCCTAACATTATTAATTCCTAGGGAGTACTAGATTCTCTAGCCTAACATTACAATTTAACTAGGAAGACTGAGTGTGGTCAATTACTACTTGTCGAGAATAATTCTAGGTCTACAGTGAATTCAATGGGTTGGTCGCTGTGACTTGTACTTGTTTGAGTACGGACCATTGATTTTCACTGAGAGCTATGAAACATCTCGGCGAGTATCAATTGCACTACATTCAATCTGAGTTTATTACTCAGTTGTGTTTCTCCCTTTAGCTTGCTGCTGGAGAATTGATTTTCTGCTGACTAATTTATTATTGGCAGGCTTAGGCTTGTTCACATTCAGAACTTTACCAGTAAGTAAGTAGCCTCCTGCAGATTGGAGCATATTCATTCCCAATCGTTTAACATGTCCAGTTATGAACTGGTAATAGTAGTCGGCTTCTACTAGTACATCTACATTGTTAAGGCGGTCAGACATTAATTTGTTGTCAGCCAAATTAATTTCACATTCCTGCAGGAAGTGGGCTGTGTACCCCAGACCCTTAATATTTAAGTCTAAAGGTATTTGATCTACAACAATGGCTTGGACAGCCTTGGCTTGACTACCTAGTCGTACAAGCGGTTGAACTACTGTGTATTCATGGGTTCCTCGATTTATCATGAACCCTGACAAGTTTAATTTTACCTGTCCTATTGGTTGTAAATTAAGTGCCTCTGCTGCCCTTTGAGTAATGAAAGTTCTCTGGGTACCTTGATCAAATAGTCCACGTATGGTGATCTTGGCTCCTCTGTTCTTCACTTGAAGTTGGGCAGTAGGCAAAGCAGCATCCACTTGAGATGCTTGGGAAGTTACGCTGTACACATCTCGCACCTTGCAGCACTGTACTGGTGTAGATTCTCTACGTCCTATTCTAGGATTGACATAATTAGTCCTAACTAATTTGCACAGTGCAGCATGATGCTTGCCCCTTCTACACCTATTGCAGGTGTTCAGTGGGGTGTCACAGCTGTTAACATTATGTGGTTTGAGACACCTAGTACATTTGTGTAACTGTTTGAGTCGTCTGACTCTTGTGTCTCTATTAGGATAATTAGTACATTTGTACAGAGAATGTTTTTGATTGCAAAACAAGCACATTCCCCATCCTACAGATCGTTTAGGGGTTACCGGTTTAGGTAAAACAGTATTTGCAGGTGGTGATGGTTTTGCTGCTTGCATTTGTTTGTTATTTATTCTCTTGTGAGTACTTGGTGTACTCTGGGGAACCATTAACAGGTTCTTGGGAGTGCTCTTTGGACTATTAGGTCTCTTAGGAGCACCTGTGGGACTCTTAGGTCTCACTGATGAATCAGTATTTGACTGATTGTTGTTACATTGAGTATTAGCACCTTTGTTACCTAGTGACAGTGTCACTTTAGGAGTTTCAGGCAAGGAAACTGATGTAGGTACAGTTTTGGTGCATTCAGATTTAGCATTAATTGCTTGGTCTGCTGTATGATTGCTCATATTACGCAAACCTGTAAATATATCCTGCATTGACAGGGTATTACCATTCTGGCATACATATAATTTATTAAGTGTGTCACCAGACAATTTTCTCTGGATGATAATTTTAGTCATCCACTCAGTAGTTGGGTGATCCACCTCTTTACTGAAAGAATTTATCAGTGACTCAAGCTGAAAACTAAAAGCTTGTAAAGAGTCAAATGATTGCTCTGGTGAAGATAAATTTAATAATTGGTGTACAAGGTTTATAATAGTTTTCTCATTGTTAGCACTTGCTTTAGAAGGCTGTTGTGAGCAATTGTGACCATTACTTGTGTTGCTTAAGGCTTCTTGCTTAGCCTCAGCTTTGATTACAGCTTCGGCTGCTGCTGCAGCATTAGCTTTATCATTTTCTGGTTCAGATTCACTGATCATTGCAGCTTCACTTGTTTCATCGGCAGCTTCACTTGTTTCTCTGGGTTCTGGTGATAAGCTAGTTAATTCAGTAGCATTATGTATCGAACTTATAGAATCCAAGGAACA